>NW_020884908.1:6080112-6143392 GCF_003945725.1 Corapipo altera
AATGAATGGATGTAAAAACTTTGAGGGTATCTGTCAAGTTTTCTTTGCTCCTCTATGTATTTGTGTTCAGGACATTTCACAGTGGGTGCAGTGCTTGCCACTGTGGTGCTTCAACTCCCTCCTTGGGACTTGCTGTCTCAAAGAAATCAGAGAGCTGGGAAGAAAAGTACGACAGTGGACACAGAGAGCTGTTAGAAGGAGCTGGTGGTAGCAGCCCTAGGGACCGTTGTGTTCACTGAAAGGAAACAGAGAGCTCTTAGATCTTTCCCAGGTATGTTAATTTTTAAGTGAGCCAGGCTTCAGCCTAAAAAGAAGGATAGAGGCAAGACACCTGTAAGACAAAGCAGGGTTGCAGAGGAGTATAGCTCTAAGCCTAAATTCAGGAGGGCTGAAATGCAACTCACTCTATGCAGCAGGAAACCTGCTGGGAAACCTGCCACTGAAGTAAAGTGTGTGATGTTAACATCTTGGTGATTTAACTGGTACTTTCTGGGGCATGGTTGAAATATTTTGATGTGGGAGTGTTAAGCCTTACAGGGTAGAGGACCGTCATGTTATTTTTAGGGCTAATGGGACAGACCAAAAGGACTCCTGAGAGATTTGCATCTGATGCCAAGCTGGAAGTACTGTACAGTACCGTGCCAGCCTGGTCTGCAGCTCAGGAAAATTCCTGGTGAGCATCATATTGAGCAACATTAGATTCAACCTCCACAGGCCTTCCTCAAGGTTTACTGCAGGTCTTTCAATGACAGTTACTCAAATAAGACTTGCTATTATCTCCTCTTTCTAATAAATTTTTATTATGTTTTTAAACATTGCCTCCCAGAGCTGGGGTGAAGGTGCACAGCCTTGTTCATCTCTAAACAAAGAAGGCAGGTGTGGCAGCTGCACAGGTGCCAGCTTCTGTCTTGGTTAATGGACAGCTGGTGGTGACCTTCTGCCAGATTTAATATTTAAACAGCACATGTAAGCTATTTGGAAGCATTGTCTGATAAGGAGATAGCTTTCTTACGATGTGTATAACATCTCAGGGATGTTATATTGTGAACTGACCAAAGGTCAGCTGTGTGATATGGGTGTGCCACACATCTGAGCAAGCATAAAACAGAAGTGTGAAAGGTTGAACATGTTTAATCAGTTACTAACAAGTAATTTTGTGATACACCATAGATTAGTCTGAAGATAGATGAGGAAAAATTTATGAACACTTGTCATGCATTCTTGTCTGACAAATATGCACCTGGGGCAAGCATGGCCTTGGAGACAGTAAGATAGAAAATAATTTGTTAGAGTAGAATTTATTACTGAGTTTTGCACTCACTTCTGAGGGTACAGGTTTCGAGCCCTGCAGCAGGACATGAACACTGGGTTCACCTGATTCCCCTGGGAACCCTCTAGTAGCAAAACTGATGAGATGCCAAAGTTTGCACTGTCTCTCTCCAATGAAATCTGTAGTCTTATCACTGAGGAGTCATGTTCCTATACTGTATTTCCTTTATTACTAATTTGAACCTAGATAGCTCTGTATTATCTTTGCACAAGATCATTCAACTCTCAGCAGGTAGCAAGGCTGATAACACAGTCCCTTCAGCCTCACCAGTAAACATGTCTAAGAGTGAAAACTTCCCAGTGAAATTAAATAAGTCCTGGCCACCTCCCGCAACTGCAGAAAGACATGCTGAATTCCTGTCACTCACTGTTTCAGACTCCAATGCAAGCATTAGCTGGGGCTTTCCTTCAGACAGGCTACTCCATGTCTGAAGACAGGAACAACTGTGCATTGACCCACTCAGAAGTGACCTCAAGGATACCTGTGCCCACAATTAAAAAAATCCCAAATCATATTGGGTTTTAACTGTAGAGTAAATATCTGTGAGAACAAAGCAACTATAGTTTTTCATCTCCTTTTTTGTTGTTGTTTGTTTTGTTTCAGTATGAGTGCCAGTAATGCTGAGAGCAACAGCTGCCTCTCACTGCATCCTGTGCAAAAGCTTTGTTTTTTTCTGACTCAGAGAATCACAGAATATCCTGAGTTGGAAGGGACCCATAAGGATCATTGAAGTCCAGCTCCTGGCCTTGCACAGGACAACTCCAAGAATCACACCCACGTACCTGAGAGCATTGTCCAAACAATTCTTGAACGCTGTCAGGCTTGGTGTTGTGACAACTTCCCTGGGGACCCTGTTCCACTGCCCAAGCACCCTCTCGGTAAGGAATCATTTCCTAATATCCAACCTAAAGTTTCTATGACATAGCTTCATATACCCTTTCCTTGAGTCCTGTCACTTGTCACAAAAGAGGAGAGATTGGTGCCTCTCCCTCTGCTTCCACTCATGAGGAACTGGCAGACCCTGATGAGGTCTCCCCTCAGTCTTCTCTTCTCCAGGCTGAACGGACCAAGTGCCCTCAGCCGTTCCTCATACGGCTTCTCCTCTAAGCCCTTCACCATCCTTGTTGCCTTCCTTTGGACATTCTCTAATGGCTTAATATCTTTCCTATATTGTGGCACCCAAAACTGGCACAATGTTTGAGATGAGGTCACCCCAGTGCAGAGCAGAATAGGACAGTTCCCTCCCTTGACCAGCTGGCAATGCTTTGCCTGATGCCCCCCAGGACACGGTTGGCTCTCCTGGCTACCAGGGCACTGCTGATTGATATCCAACTCGGCCTTAACTAGAACCCCCAGGGCCCTTTCCACAGTGCTGCTCTCCAGCCTCTCGCTCCCCAGTCTGTCTGCACATCCAGGGTTGCCCTGTCCAAGGTGCAGAATCCGGCACTTGTCATTGTTAAACTTCAGGCAGTTTCTGATTGCCCAGCCCTCTAATTTATCAAGGTGTTTCTGCAGGGCCTCTCTGCTTTTGAAGCAGTCAACAGCTCCTCTCAATTTAGTATTGTTGGCAATCTTACTTAGTATACCTTTGAGTCCTGCTCCAAGTTGCCTGGGAATAGCCCAAATCTGATATTATGAATGGTCTGCTGAGGTTTCCGGGCCAGGCTGTAGATATGCTCCCTGAATGAGATAACAATGTTTCTGCATCTGTTTGGTCACATGTGCACCTTCTCAAATGCTACTGGGACTATGCAATGGTCTTCACTAGCTGCTGGCATGCTTTTAAGTCTCATGCAAGTCTTTTGAGTACAGGGTTAATTATTATTAAATTATTGACAAAGGAAAGATCCTGGGAGCATAATTCCTGAACAATGAAATGCTTGCCTATCCGAGGCTTCAGCCAGCTAAATGTGGCCTCGTGGTGTTCTGTCCAGGATAGCTTTTACAGGCTGCCTCGGTGTTCACTAAATAGTGATGAGTATCACTAGGAAAAAGAGAGCATAAAAGTAATGATTTTAACTGGAAACCATCTGTAACTTGTACTCTTCTGCATTGTCTGCCAAAAAGAATGATTGTGACTGCATGAGCTCACGCTCCTGTCAAAGCACTGGCAAAGCCCTTGTGTGGGATGGTACCTGGGACACTGGCCAACTGCATGGAAGGAATTCCTTCAGCATTCCCCAGAGCCTGGACAACCTCATCTTTGGGGTTACTGGGGTCAGAAGCTACCACTGTCCTGGAAAGCAAAACTCTGTCAGGGAGCACATGGGAGAAGTGGTGTGTCACTGATACTGCTCCAAATGTTAGCACAGCTCCTGGAAAGCTGTGGCCTGTGCTGCCCAGTAGCCTCACCTGGGGACCAGTGCCCCTACCTTGTATAACAGAGGCTGCCTCAGCTTTGGTTCCTTCCACAATGACACAAATGACACGCACACATACTCTGTGAAAACCCCGCTCTGATGGGCTCAGAAAAGCCTTTGCACTATTGCAAGCATTTGGAACTGAAGGAAAACACAGTATCCTTCCACAGGACACTGGGGGAGAAGGCTTCGCAGCCAGCTGAGCCTTTTCCGACATTCCACGCTGGCATTCATCCCACCCTAGCAGCTCTGCCAGCCCCGGCCACCGCTGCAAGCCTCGGGCAGGTGGAGATGCTTTACTTCATTCAAATGTCAGCGCTACCGACACAGGTGGGTTGGGCCAGCTCCCGACGAAGTGCTGTGCCGCAGCTTACGACTTGTTCGGCTAAAAGAAGGAAAGGTGGAATTGAGGCTCGTCCTTGGCCCTGCCCTCCCGACAAAGCCCTCTGACTTCCCCAGCGTGCAGGGAGAGGGTGGAGACTCCCCGGGGTGACGGAGCGCGGGGATCCCAGCTGTTCTGCAGCAGATATGATGACACGGGTGGGACTGCCCTGCTGTGCCAGCTGAGCAAGCCGTCGGGGCTGCGCTCCTACACACCACGCTCGTCTCTTCCCTAGATCCTGTGTCCCTTCCACCGCCTCTGCCGCCTTCTCAGCAGCCGTGCAGCACTGACCCAGACCTGCTGCTGGTGAGTCCGTAGCAGCAGTTTAGCCTTTTTATTGAGATAGATTTAGTTCGGTGTAGTGGTTTGCTTCCTCGCCCACAAATTGCTTGCGCTGCCATCGCTGTGGAATTATATTCAGCAGCTGTTTTCCTCCGACAGCCAAGAAAAACACAGTGAAACGCTCGCCTACCTTCTCCCAGCGTTTCAGGGGATTTTAATTGAGAAGGGAAGAAATCAATGAAAATATGTTTTATAGATGGGGGGGTGGTGGAAAGCTCCAAGGCTTAAACTAAAACCAGGAAAAAGGTGAAAAGTTAGAATATTTTGCAGGAACTGCCATACTCGGGGTCCCCTCATACATATTAACGCGCTGCCGACAGCGTGCCTGCAAATGCCTGCGCGCACAGTGCGCTGCTTGCTCGGTCCCCAGTGAACACACAGGGCTCTTTTCATGGAAGGTAGGTTACAAATCCCTAGTAAGTCGATTGGCAATTAACTTACAGATTGCCTGAATCGCATTATCCTTATTTACTCAAATGGTTTTAATTTCCTACGCGTGTTCCTGTGAAAGAGGACTTCTGTGGTCCTGGGCTGGCTGTACTAGGCTGTGCTGCCCTCTTTGCATCCCCACATCCATTCTCTGGCCAGTCTACGTCCCTGTAAATGTATGCAATTAAAGAGGAAAAAAAGGTATAATTACAACTTCTGTGAATTTATATGTATCCAAAGTCCAAAATCTTTTGGCTTGCAGGGTGCAAAACTAAACTTTGTACCCATTAAAAATGAGAGAAATAATAGCATACTTAAGTGTGGTTTCTCTGGCATGTTCAAGTATCCAGAAAAAAGGAAAAGGGACTATTTTTAAAAAGGGTTTGAGGCAGCTTTAGAAACTCTGCTGAAAGGTGCTTGTGTCTCTAAAACTCTTCCTCTAAGTAATTTCAATGCTTATTCTCTATAGAGATAAAATACTTTGAATACCTGCCTGCATTTTAAAAAATGCACTTCTGAATTTTGCTATTCATAATTTTAGTACCCCTCCTACAGTATTGTTTTTAGAATTGGTTTTTTTTTCCTATTTGTACTGCAAATCACTCCTGTGCCAAAAGCTTTGCAGGCAGACTGGCAGGAATGAATGTTACTTGGCTTTTTATATAGACAATATATCTTAAGGCATACAAATAGGTTTACTGGAATTGTTTGAAAGACTCCAGGTATGGTATTGTTGTGGTTTAAGTCAATGGAACTTTCTAGTACATTTTGTTATTGGTCGATGTTTTTGTTTAGTGTCCCTTGTGTATAATAGGAAAAATGAGACTGTACTTTACAAGTCTCAGAAGAACACACAGGAAAGTGACTGTACTGAGAGTTTCGTTTTCTGTGCATGAAAACAAGAGATTTTGTGGTAATTTTAAACAAAGTAGTTTCATTTTGCCATTAATAAAAGGTTAAATCTCTAGATCCCGTGCTTTGTCTCCTGACAAAATTTTCTGAGACTAAATATCTCTGAAGAAAAGTATTTTCTATTAGGCTTGAACTGAAATTATGTTGAAATCAGTGGCAAATATGAAAACATTTTAGAACTATACAGCAAAAGAAATGAAATTTGTAAAATTCCTAGACTTCATAAATTTTTTTTTTTGCTGATGAAAAAATGCATTATACCCAGGGCTGATATGATAAGGATATGAAACACATTATCATATTAACAAATATTTCTGAATACAGCAGGCAGTACATATTGTCATTGAATCTACTGCTCATTTCTGATCCAAAGTAAGTATTTGCAAGCCATTGGCAATGAAATCTAGGAAACTTCATTCAGAGAATTTTAGTTTGCATAGAAATTGATTTGATTAACAGTCATCATGATTGTTTCTTTTTCCTGCACATCCTGTGACTAAAATATTTAATGACTGTATGTCATATTAAACACAATGCGTTATTTTTTAAACAATTAAAAATTGCAATATTTAAAAAATTCTATTCCTAAGGAGCAATTGCAAACAGCTGACAGTTATATCAGCTGTAAAGGGGCATGCCCCTGTATTCTTCTAGTGAAGTTTATTGCTAGATTAGAAATGGAAAGGTTGGTTTGTAAAATACCAAACTGGTTATGTCACTGCAACTCCTCACCCCACAGAGAAAAACAGGTCTCCAAAAAATAAAAGCAAATCAAATGCCTAATTTTAGCACATGGGCATAATTTCTGCTGTTAGCGCTTCATCTTCTTCGAGTACACTGTTAGCTGAGATCCAAATCACCACTCAGAGGTTTCCACAAATCACCCAGGCAAAGCCACAGCTGATCTGATTGTGTGTTGGTGATAGTCTGGCTCGGAGGGAGAAGCTGGTTTAGGGGGCTTCCCCAGGCCCCTTCCCACCAGCATGTCTAGAGCTCTCTCACTCTGCCATCCCCAGGAGCTGCTGTGATGGAGACCTTGCAATGGTTATGTACCTTTTGAGAAGAGAGCGGCTGACAAGGGTTTCACACAGCATAAGTAACCACTCAAGCTTTAAGAGAATGAGTATTCTGCAATAAATTCTAGAAGCTCTGGAAGTGTAAAATGCTATTTTCAGTATTAACCTGACATCTGAAATAGATTTGGTTTACTTTGGTAAATCTACCTCCCAGGTGTTCCCCTTACAGCACCCCACCCTGTCCCTCCAAGTAGCACAAGCACACTGGAGGCACAAAAGACTGTGCAAATTTACACCAGAGGTCCAGCAAGACCTGAATCCAGCCTCTTCTCAGAGCTGCCAGCAGCTAATGGCTTCCCAAGGGTCAACAGCAAAACACACTGTTTTTCTCTGGCAGATTTGGGCAATCAGTGGGCTTGGGTCTTCCTCAGCTGGAAGTTTCCCACTGACAGTTTTATTAAATAGCCATTGGGGGACTGTCTGCTATGGACAGGTGTTATTCTTCTCATAGGTATTTTATTTGTATAGCTTCTGCATGTATCTTTGCAAGGATGTGTACAATCTCATCATAACTTGATTGGTAAATTAAATTTGACTTTGACATACTCTCTGTTCTTAAGAATGACACTGTGAAAGCAGTGTGATCGTGTATTTATGAGGACAGTTTCTGATTCTGTGCTTGCTGTCTGCCTGTCTAGTTCAGTCTGGATGATTGAATTTTTTTAATTCTTAAAAAAAAGTTTGTTTTCTAAAAAGCATTTCTGAAATTTCAGTGCAGATGCTGAGCTAGGCTTTTGTGATGGTCTTCAGAAAAAACCTCAACAAAACCAAATGAAACAAAGAAAAATTTAACTATTCTACTGATAATGCTTGAAGTCAGACTCCACCTTACTTTTCCCCGTTTGTTCATAACATTACATGAGTAAAGCTGAGAAAAAAATGTGATCAAGCAACATACTGATCTAGATACCTTATAGGTACAGTGATATATCAAGGTCAGAGTCACACTGTTTCCTGAAGAATTCTGCACTCTCATTGTGCTGCCTGGTTATCCAGCAGTCTAAGGGATTTTGTAATATCTACCTGTGTTATTGTCCCTGAGGTTGTCACCTTGCTCAGCAAACATCTGCTCAGCGCGTGGTGAGCCTTTAAGTGAAAAGTTTCCACTGCAGTTCTGAACACACATCTCTAAGTTACCTTAGAAAGCATCTAAGTTACCTTAGAAAGCATCCTTTCAAATGGCAATGATTGATGTCCAGTCAGATTAGCCCAGAAACTACTCTATAAATAGCCTTATGAAATTAGCTGCCCTCCTGCAGGTAGGTGAGTCTTCTCTGGCACAAGTAGAGTGCAGGCAGTAAAAGGCCTCTCGACTTTAATTGTTGCACATTTAATTGATGTTCAATTTACTCAAAATCCATTTTAGCTTAAATTAAAGCTAGTCCCATTATAATAATATTTGGAACACAGTTTCTTTGCACTGGGCCGAGATGACTGGTTACTAAAACATTAAGACCAGCACAAGAAGACTGTGGCTTTCTCAGAAGAGGCAAGCTTGGGCTAGATTTGCGGTAGCATCACTGGGAGACAGATGAACCAGCCTTTACATGCAGATCAGCCTCCTGCTGAATATAGGGGTTCCAGTGGGTTCTCTGTGTTGATAGCCACAGAGGAGAGTTCAGCTGAGTTCAGCTGTCTGCCAAGCAACCTTAGCAAACTGACAAGATAAAGGCTTGGTTTGTTATGTGACCGTATGTCTCTGTTAGATTAAACAGCTGTTTGGGTTTTTTTTTTATTAACTGCTCTCAAATTCATTCAGTATGTCTGAAATGGTCTCATGATTTGCCTTCTTTCTTGCTGTAAGCAGTGTAACTATGCTGAGGTACAGGACTGATCATTCCAGAGCTCCTAGCTGCTCATCTACCCTCTCAATTCCCATTAACTAGTGCATTACTAACATTTCCTATAGTGGCAATTAAAGTAATTAGACTCTGATGAGTCAACATGATATATGAAGAGAGGTCAGATCCTACCTCTCACCTGAATGACGCTGTGCTAATTAGGAAGCACAAAGGGGACAAAGGTCTGCATGCATGGGGACAGCCAGGGATGCCCCACGATGCACATGGATGGCTCACAGGCAGGAGCCCAGCTGACAAGGGAGGTGAGATAACTTTAATTATCCCACACCTACTTTCTAGATTTCATGTGGAAATCAAATCCAAGGAAGATAATTACTTGTAATCACTTGGCAGCAGTGTCAGCTCCCATGTTCCTATAGCCTTGGCAAAATTGATTAAAAAAATAACGCACCAATTTTTAGATTTTGTTAACGTTGCACTGGAGCACTAGAAGTGGGAAGTATGCCTTTACTTTCAGACTATCCCTTTTAAAGAGTACCTAATGGGCTGACTCTAAGCACATTCAAAAAGAGGAGGGGTAGAAGACCAGGTCCTTTTGGAGCTCAGTAATTTTGAGCAGATCTTTTGGTGAGTCACCTGTTGTACCCATGGTTTCCAACAAGGGTGCAGTTTAAGTGCAGGCCTTTCTGCCAGGGGCAGCCCTCCAGAAAGGGCATAATGTTGTGCTAGTGCCACTGTGAGACGTACCTACTTCCTTATACCTAGAGAACAGACAGCTGGTGCCTGTGGCCAGGTGCTGCTACAGGGAGGGTATTGTAGGGGGAGGCCTCTGTGAGAAAGAACATGGGGTTGCCCTTTGCCAGACACGGCCACCTCCAGCTGGTGCCAGCAGACCCACTGCTGGCAAAGCTGAGCACGTCATTGATGCTGGAAAATACGAGAGAAACAGCTGTACAGACACCAAGGAGAGTGAGGAAAGAGTGGGAGAGGGTGGTCCAGGTGCCTGAGCAGACATTCACCTGAGAGGGCAGCTGGGTGGGCATCTGGTGGCCAGGCAAGGTCAAGCCACCACAACAGACCATCAGGATGGAGGGAGACTGTTCTACCACCCTAACACCACATGAGGTGTGAAGCAATAGGGCAGACCCAGCTCCTCGTCAGCTCCATGTCATATCAAGGTCTGACCCCACAGGACCCAAACTGTTATCCAAAAGAGAGAGATCTAGATGGGCATCTGCAAGGCCCACCATAGGTTCAGTGTCGAACAGTAGACCCAAAGGACGCATCTTTCCTCTCCATACCTAATCAAATCTTACCCTACCTGTTTTTCCATTTCCAGAGGAAGCATGGCAGAAGACCAGCCGCACCTGTGCATTCAGATGTCAGACTCGAGTACAAATGGCATCCCCAGCAGAAGGCCGTCCTCGCCAGACTTAGCTGGCAGGGCAGGGAGCGTGCTCACTTTCCATAACATCTGCTACCGTGTGAAGATGAAGACTGGGTTCCTGTGCTGTCGAAAAACAACCACTAAAGAAGTTTTGAGAGATGTCAAGTATGTATTTTAATATCTTTTTAGAGTACGTGTATGTTTTATTTCTGTCTGGACAGCTGAGTCCATTCACATCACTGAGCCATTAAGCACAATATACAATATTTGACCAAGATTTAGAAAAATTATATATTCGTGGTTGCTATCAGTTGTGCTTAAGCTTCCTGCTAGGCTCCAGTGGTCCTCAGTCTCTAGTGCTGAGCCTGTACATCAGAAAGTTCATGCTGCTGGGCATCATTTCCTTGGGCCCTAGGGGTACAGCCCTCCTGGCTACTATCAGCACAGGGCCACACCAGCCAGCTCTGATCATTCTGCAGTATTTGGCAGTTCTCCCACTGGGCTGTAGTGTTTAACCGAGATACCAACAGCCTGTCCTCGATGGTGGTGTCTCCTTTGGAAAGGTTAATCTTGGGGAGTTTAACTTATAATGTGTAAGACAGTAATATAAGCAAGGGTTATGTTAATTTTAGAGAGATGTAAAGTTTTCTGGTTTTTTGCTGGGTTTTTTTTTGGGTTTGGTTTTTTTTCCCCCAACATTGAGCACTACTGTAGTAAAGGAATTGTGTCATTATGGCCTTTGTTCAATAATCGATGCATAAAGTTTGTCCATTCACAGTTCAGTAGTTAAACTAAGTGGCAAGTGCTTATACAATATGCCATTCCAACTCACCTGTGACTTTCAGCTCCCTAACTTCAATTTCTATCATAAATATTCACTGTTTTGTGTAGCTCTGTCTATTCTTCTCTTTGTCCATGCAATTTCCTCATCTCCTAAACATGAGCTCTTAAAGTCTTTCCTAAGTTCCTCAAGAGCCATATGTTGTGGTAACTCAGTTGACTGACACTGGTCATTTGGAACATTTTCTGTCTGGCTTTTGAGTTTCATGTAGCTTAATGTCAGATACAGAGAAACTGTCAACTGCAGTTTAAGTAAAGACAAATCCCTAGTATGTTCTGTCTACAGGGACCATTATTCTCTCTGTTAAAGGGAATAATACCTTTAGAACTGAATATGGTTAAAGCAAGTGTGTGCTTCACTTGTGGAGATCCATGGGGTAAAAATATATGTACAGATTTTTTTACATTTTACTCATGTTTCTGTATTGTCTTCATTATATGAAGACTAGTTCTTCTTGAATTAGGAATAAAAATTAAAGTGGAGTTTGACTGATCATAAATCTTGCTAGTGATCAGGCAGCTTCATTAATTCCAAAATTAGTGGGATGCTGAAGGTAGTTGTACAGATAAGTTACACAGCCTAGTAGTTGAAACAGTAAAAGAGATAAATGCACTCTATTTATTTCGTAAATCTGTTTTGTCTTACAGTGGCATCATGAGACCTGGACTGAATGCAATTTTGGGACCCACTGGCAGTGGTAAATCTTCGTAAGTGCCCCCTTTGTCCTACACAGAGATTACACCAAAGAGAAAACGAAACTGCACATATTTAGCAGTAATGGACAATACTTTCAGAGAAAGATCGTGCTTTTATTTTAGGTCTGTGCAAATCTCACCTGTTTCTGAGAAATACTTGAATTCAAAAAAGACAGGTTATATGACAAAGATGAAATTCAGCTTTAGTCCAGACTTTGCTGATAACACGATCTTTATGCATCATTCTAAGCAAAGCTCAATTTCTTGAAAAAATGGACATAAAATTGCACAGATCACATTTCCTTAGGAAACCAGGACAAAAGAAACTCAGTCCTTCAGAGTTGCTGGGGATTTTCTAAATTGCAGATGTTTAACGTGGTATGCTTTCATGTAGCTGTTTGTTCCATGAACTGGGCTTGTGATTCAGAGATCTTTACCTCCTGCATGCTCACCTGACAAAGTAACTAACTTTTCCTCTAGGCTACTTGACATTTTGGCTGCAAGGAAGGATCCCCATGGGCTTTCTGGTGACATTTTGATCAATGGAGCTCCTCAGCCTGCCAACTTTAAATGTACCTCTGGGTACGTAGTACAGGTAGGCAATTTTTATCACAGTATGGATTCTATTGTGAAAAGTTGCTACTGTGTTCCAAGTACTTTGCCATGATCCAAGAAGCAGGGCTGTTGCTGTAACAACTCTCCACACATCTACCCTTGCTGGGAAAAATACTGTGCTTTGTGTTTGAGTTGCTTTCATTAATGCTTTACAGCCTGCGGGAGCAGATGCTTTGGATCTGGATCCCTTCTTGTTCTCCATTTGGGGAAACAGCTGTAGGCCATCAATATGCATGGAGTATTTTCCAAGTATGATGTTTTCTGGTAATATGCACCTGGCTCCTCCACTTGCCCAGTGACAATGTCACTAACTCCCATTCTAAGAAAACCTTTGTTCTGCCAGGGTGGGCTGGGAAGATGGACAAAAGAAGGAAAACCACATTTTTCATTTCTTTCCTCTCCCCACTCCTCGTGCTTAGCAGCGGGCTTGCAAATCTATCAAGGCCTGAAGAGGTGCGTATATGAAAATTGTAAAAGCATGGTCAGCATGTTACAGAAAGGGGGTATCTCAAAACACACATCACTCTGAACTCCCAAATCTAACAGATTCCCTTTGCAAGAGACAAGCAGATAATATCTAAAAAACCTACCCTCCTTCCTCCTTTGCTGAAACAAGTTTGGAACACCTTCACCCTTCATCTTCACCCACATGGACACAACCTCTGTTTTCCTTCCTTCTTTTCTCCCTGCTCCCCTGGTAGGCTGGGGCTGCCTTAACAAACACACTCTGATAATGACCTGAGACGTAGCTGCTCCTTAGGTCCCTTCAGCCCTTCAGTCTCTCTCTCAACACCTCCAAAAAACTGCATAAGGTAAGAAGACAAAAGGGATAGTTTTTAATTACTTTACTGTTATGGATTTTGATATCATGCATGATGAAGGATGTTCCTATATTACGTTGCTTTATGAATTGAGTCAAATACAATTATGTGCATGGAATCAACACTGCTATGATGCAGGCATTGAAGATGCACCTTATCACATGCTCTGGCCATTGCTACTGTCCCTCTGCATGTAAGAACAGCACAAAACATAGATAAATGCAGTTCTTGGAGGAACAAATAGAAATTTCTAAGCAACCTCCAAGTATCTTTTTTTTTTTTTTTTAATGAAGGATGATGTGGTGATGGGAACCCTGACTGTAAGAGAAAATCTGACGTTCTCAGCAGCACTTCGCTTGCCAAAGTCAGTGAAGGAACAGGAAAAAAAAGAACGAGTGAATCAGATTATCAAGGAACTGGGTTTGAGCAAAGTGGCAGATTCCAAGGTAAGGCATGTAAATATGGTGCTTAAACCATGAGTAAATATTAAGTGATTTATTTAATGAGCCAAATGGCTCAACATGGCAGATTAAAAAAAGGCTAATTTCAACAATGTGTTTCAGTAATACAATTATTAATAACATTTCTCTGTGGGGATCTGTACAGACTGCACTGATGCTGCCCTGTGCTACTACATTGCAGGGAAAGGGAAAGGTAGTCCGTGTTTGGAGAAAAAGAGAACACCTCAAGTAGTACTAACATTAATAAATAGCCTATGTGTGAGATAACATTTACATCTATTCCAGAGAGTAGGGCCAAAATTTCTTACAACTCTTCCCAAATAGTGCTGTGTGGGTAGGATACTGTTCACTCAAGGATTTTTCATCAGGCCAAATGAGACAAGTTTCTTGTTTTGTGGCAGGTTGGCACCCAGTTCACTCGTGGGGTGTCTGGAGGAGAGCGGAAAAGGACCAATATTGGGATGGAGCTCATCACAGATCCTGCTGTCTTGTTTTTGGATGAGCCAACTACTGGACTTGATGCCAGCACTGCTAATGCTGTTCTACTGCTGCTGAAAAGGTGATGGCCCAGGAAACAGCCTCCTGTTTTCAACACTCCTCTCTGCTACACTTGAGTCTTATTTTACTTAAATTACAGTTAGAATGAGGAAATAGGGAAATCAGACATGTAATTGTTTACCAGTGAGCCAAGTCTGCAAAGGGAGTAGGAAAAAGGCTGTATGAATTCTCTCCCTCCAAAGTGAGAATTCTTTTCACAGATGGACACTATAAATATGATTTGAATATTTTCTTTGTCTTTTTTTTTTCCTTCTTCCTCCCCTCTCTGGCATGACAAGTTAATCAAACTTCACCAAGGCTTAACTGAACTTTTGAATTCTTTTATCTAAAGGCTGAATTGACTTGTAAAGCTAACACCCGTGTTGTTCTTCACATTCAGGATGTCAAAACAAGGAAAAACGATAATCTTCTCCATCCACCAGCCTCGGTACTCCATATTCCGACTGTTTGACAACCTGACGCTGCTGGCTGCAGGGAGAGTGCTGTACCATGGGCCAGCCCAGCATGCCATTGGGTACTTCCAGTCCCTTGGTGAGCACAACTTTTGCAGCAACACCCTTAGTGTGCACTAACTTGAATGAAATGCCAGTAGCTGTGGGTCAGAGTTGGCCACAGCATGTATTAGCAAGCCCAGGGTTTTAATAGGCTAAGCATTTCTCTGGGAGTTTCTCCTCTTAACCCACATGTAGGTTTGGATGATAGGGCTGACCTCTAATGAACTGTTCCTGCGTGCATCTTAACTAGACAAAGCCCACACTAGGGCTGGGAAGGCACATTGCCAGCTGTCACCTTGCTTTTACTGATGGAGCTGCCTGCCAGTGCCATTCATCCCTTGGGAAAGCACAGACCTTTTGAATCCTGCCCTGCCCATGGTACAGGCTGCTCAGTGGGCACAGTGTGTAGCTGTGTTCTTGACAGGCTTTGTCCAGTCACACAACCATCACTCAGGGCTTGTACTGCTGTCACCACAGGGTACCAGTGCGAGCCGTACAACAACCCTGCTGACTTTTTCCTGGACGTCATCAATGGAGACTCCACTGCTGTGGCAATGAACAAGACCGATGAGATTAACACAGGTATGAAATGCAGAGCTGAGTCAAGTTATCACAACATGTATTTTGCCAGGAGGTGTCCAACACAACATTCTCAGGTGTCAACCAACCAATAACTTTGTTGTACAGTGTATGGCTGTTTGTATGCATAAGTGTCATGCACTGCTGATCCATGTTGCTTTAAAGGAAAAAACCCCACAAACACGCAATTCCTAAATCCTTTTTGTTTATGTGTGGAAAATAATTAGCACAACCTGCAATAAGTACCAAATTCACATGCAGCTCTACTATATAAAACATTCCTGCCTATGCAAGAATAGTTTGCCTCTCATAAATAGGTATTTAGTAATTTGTCACTGCTATCCATAAACTGACCTGCATGCTTTTGTGTCACATTCAAATAATGAGATGTTAAAGGTGCAAGAATATTTTCCTGTATTGAAATTATAATGTCTGGGAGTATAAGAAACTATTTTGGTAACTCTCAACACAGAGAAAGAGCTTTCATCTTCAAGGCAAACCAACTGAAGTCCTGCAGAAGCAGAGATGATAAACCAGTTATGGACATAATTTGATGCAATTATGACTTATATTTTTTATCCAATGGAATGGTTAATCTGTTAGGAAGTTACTGTTTTCCTTCCTCTGAGCCAGGTGGGAAGAGGGCATAGAGATAGTGGACCAGTGTTCACTTGATGCTTCCCTGAAGTTGTGGTAAGGCAGAAATTATACCCAAACTAAAAAATCAGATCTTACCTATGTTCAGTAGCATGCTTTTTCATCCTTTTCTGCTGCCACTCATTAATAGCATACTCTCTTTTCCCAGGACTGAAAAGGGACATGAAGTTGTGAATATACTATGTACTCAAACACACAGTTTCACTATATCTTTACCAAAAAAGCAACTGTTTTACAAAATGCATTTTTCAGGATCTGAAAAATATTATACCTGGTAATAGATGTTGTTAGAAAAAGCACATTGGACTATAGTTGAGGAAAAAATGGAGGTTCAGCTGAAATTTCTTCATGACTAAAGTAGACACATGCAGGATTACCTGGATTTAAAAGTTTGGAAAGTCTAAGGTTATCTCATCAGATCTGTGAAACAGATCATTTACAGAAACCTTGAGGGGTGAGAAGCGGGTGTTAAAGTCACTTTTTGATTAAAAGCTATATTGTTGTCATGTTGAAGCTTCATGGGCAGACAAGGGTTTACCTGGGAGTCTGCTGTGAAGCTGCTGCCTGTGGTCAGGTTGCACAGACAAGCACAGAGGTTTGGTCTTACTTACACAAACTCTTTTGAACTGCATGCTATGAGGGCAATGAATCACTGAAACTGCATGTGCATATTAATTCTTCTGGTTCATTAGTAACTCTCCCATCCCAACAAAACTTCCCTGGCCTAACTCCTAAACAACCTTCCCATCCCTTACAGGCACGGTCATGTTTCTTTTTAATCTTTTCAGCAGAGAGCACTGCAGAAGACACTGAATATGATAAAACCTTGGCTGAGCACTTTGCAGAAAAATACTCCAGCTCTACCTACTACCGAGAAACAAAAGCACAATTAGAGAATATTTCTTTGGGAACTAAAAAGAAAACCAAATCAGTTTTCCGACAAATCACATATGCCAATTCCTTCCTTCATCAACTGAAATGGGTGTCCAGGCGCACGTTTAAAAATATGATACGAAACCCTCAAGCTTCCATAGCTCAGGTAACGCTATTTGTATCTGTTGTTTTGTGGTATATGTTGAATTTATTTGACTCCTGTATTATTAGATGAGTCACTGGGATACTTTTGCCTCTTGATATTTTGATTGTAGAAAGCATCTGAAGAAAGTGTGTTCAAGGTCTGGGAATCTGATTCCCTAGAAGGTGTCCTCAATGCTCCCAAATGAGAAGCATGCAGGACTGTTCAGTAAATAATTTTGGACTACTGAAAGACTTTAGGAGGCAAGACCTTTTCCAGTAGGGTATTCTGCTGCTCCTGGCCAGGAGCACATTATGTCCCAAGTAGTTTCTTGTATTTGCTCATGAATATCCTTAAAACTTGACTCTAATTGTCCAGGCTTGGCACTGTGGGGTTTGGCCTCCAATCTTCTCCCCTGCCAGGAAAAGTTAACAGACTACACTAGCGTACCTAATTAACCTTCAGTTCAAAATGAAGTGCTGGCAGTTGGCTCAAGTGCAAAAATATTTTCACAGTCTCGTAATGTGCATGCTGTTTGGTCATTTGGCTGTCCATATTGGCAGTGATGTCTTCTGGATAAGATGTGATGAGGACCCACAATGTGGCTCAACACCCACCATGAAAGATAAGCATGTTCTACATGACTGGCCCTGTTAGTGCTGCTTTTTCAGGAGAATCAACACCAAAAGTGTTGACTTCTTCAACGCTTGTACATTGCCTTCAGAAATAAAGAATGTCTGGCTGCAGAATGACTAATCCTCAGGAATCCTGTAATTCATGGGCCAAACTGCAGTCACAGCAGCAGCCAAACTCCCAATTCTCAGCAATTCTAGAGGAGACAACAGAAAAATTGGTCTGGATCCAGGGGTATAAATTATCTTCATCATGGCTTTTATAATGAGTGAAAAAATGGCCAGTGTGGAGGGGAAATGAGTCCAGGTTAAAAGGCTTTGATATATGTGTGTGTGTCTGTATGTTGATACTATAGAGATCCTTAATAATTGCTTTGTAAAAGCTTGACCTTGTGACAAGAATTAGGCTTTCAAGGATCTCCTAATACCCCAAGGTTAATAGTCCTGACTTGTTTCTCACAATCTTTTCTATCTCCCCACCCTCATTAGGGATGGATTTGACCAGCATTCTTTTAGTGGTACATGGCCTGTTAAGCCTTTTCTTCATTAATCTGCTCCAAATTGGTCTTGAAATGATCCCTGCTTTCCACTGCAATTGGCTTAGGACCTGAATTATCCCTGACATTTGCTCCTTTCGGCAGGATCTTAGCGATAGGGTACCATGGATCAAGGGGTTTATGGTGTTAAGACTCATGCATTGCTTGGGCTTAAAGATGACAGAACTGCCTGATACCATCAGTTTTCCTGTGATTTTTGTCATTTGCGTTTAGCGTTTTAAAAGTGTGATGCACACACTCCAGTCTTCATCCCTGAGCCAAGTGTTATCTTTGCTATTTAAATTGTGTTACAGACTGCAAATATCAGCACATCTACAGCCCAATCGTAGTATCTTGTTAAAAAAAGTCTCAAGAATAAGATGTGTGATAGAGCCCAGCAATTAGACATTGTGGGGCATGAAAATCAAATGTCATCTTCAGCCTGGCAGTCAGGAAAGACTGATTGCCCAGCTCAAAGTAGCCTTGAGATGGCTGCAGAGAAATCCCCACAGTAGCAGTGCACTGCAGAGCTGTGGTCAGCCCTGGAACTGAAGTGTCCCTTGTCACTGACAGCAGATGGGGAGCCACTTTCTGTTCAAAGGAGAATGAATGGTGGAGATTATCAGTAACAAAAGAGAAGAAATGTTGCAATCAACTTAATTAATTTAATCACACCATCTAAGAATGACTGAAACAGTGTTTGGGGAAAGGAGTTTGGGTGAGGTCCATGTGATGCTGGGGATCCCTCTTTCTAACCTGCTCCACCAAGCCTCTGCTATCCTCCTCCTCCCATTGCTAGTATTAGCATCCTCCCAGCATTCATGGAGCAGATCCTCAAGATCTGGCCCCACAGGAGGTCACAGAAAAGCCATGATATCACTGCAGGGTTGTGCCTCCTGCCAGTATCACCATGGCAGAATGAGCAGCAGCTGAAGCTTCCATACTGTCCCTCCTATCTCACTGTCCCACTGCCTTGACCACATGAGGCAGCAGCAGCTGGCCACTGCCACGAGCAGGTGGCACTGGGGAGTTGCTGTGTCTCAGACACCTCTCGGGGCATGTAATGGCTCGAGACTCACAGTACCAGAGCTGCAGTTTGCTAACACCCCATCGACCCCCTTCCCAGCTTGGGCAGCTTTTGTCCTTTCTGAAAATACTTCTTGTCAATGCGCATTCACCTGCTACATATTTAAAAAAAACCTACTGAAGTTGTGAAGCAATGAGAATGATACTTTTCCTCTTCTTTTCTTTTTTTTTTTCCATTTAGGTGTGTGTTACGGCTTTTCTGGGACTGGTTGTAGGTGCCCTTTTCTTTGGACTTAAAGAGGACTCCACCGGACTACAGAACAGGTCAGTCAGTTTGAGTAATGGATGTTCAAAAATTTGATTTAAAGCTCTACCTCTTTAAAGCAAATGCTTCCCTTCAAATCAGTAAGTAAGGCCAAGCCTGTGTTAGTGACTCCGAAGTGAGGATGTTCCCTGGTCCATGCAGAACTGAGAGGGGGATGCAGCTCTGCCCTGCCATGCTGGAAGCTGGACAAGCAGTCTAAATGAAATGAGTGATGATGCTTCTGTAGAATGACACTTTTCAGTGCCAGTCAGGCTGCTAGAAATGCTGAAGAGCAGACATCATATTAAAAAGGTTTAATTCAGCATGGCGGCACTTCAATTTATTTTCTACAAAGATTTTTCCAAGATGAAAAGAATAATGATTAAAATATGCAGACTTGGCTACATAAACCTAGGAAACGAAAGCTTTAATCTTGCATCTGTTTCTGTATACACACACTTGAATTTACCAGCAGTAAGTCAGAAGGTGCACCTAAAGCTAGATTTTCAAATTATTCTGGTCTATGTATCATTTTGACAGCTGTATATACATGACCTGACACATGATTTTGCAACTATGAAACCTCTAGGCTGTTAGTCCTGAAACACTACATACGTGGCATTTACCTAAAAATGGCCCAGTTTCAAATTGGGTATGAAGTGCCTTAAATTTCAGTGGAAAAAGTGAAAACTACTTCTCACGTTGCTTACTCAGTACCTCACAGTTTGCAATCAGACAAATGTCTCACAGTCTGAGAACTTTTAATGTGTCAGGAAATTATGTAAAAAAACTGCATCAGAGAACTTACTATTCTTGCATGCCAAAAGCAAATACTAACTGTACCATTGTAATTCAGGCTTCTTACAGACTCAGACTTGTAGCCAAGCTTTCTCCTGTGGAATTTGGGATGAGAGGTCACAGACTGCTAAACTTCAGGTGCTACAGTTGGATTTACATACGCAGGAGTGGAAACACTACATTTACACCACATTTTTAATAACAGCTTGCTGTTTTGCTTTTTGTAGAGTGGGTGCAATGTTCTTTCTGACCACCAACCAGTGTTTCAGCAGCATCTCAGCTATTGAACTCTTCGTTGAGGAGAAAAAGATATTTATGTAAGTAAAGCATACAAAAGGTTATCAGGCACTACTGTTATAAAGCAAGTTTGTCTGCCCTACTGTGGCTAATTGTCATTTATGTACACCAAGGAGAGAGTTTTCAAATTATTTCACTGATAGTGCTCATTGCAAATGTGCTCTTTTAACCTGTGAGTTGTCTGGAAATCCCCCAAACAGTAGCTGTGATCACAAATAGCTGAGTTTAAAATTACTGACAGAGCAGGAAAAAAACCTCCCTGAATATTCAATTTTGGTATTGGTTAATAAGTTTGTGACTTGCTAGTGAGGGCAATAAATACTATTGAACTGGATTCTTTAAAGCTATGCATATTACACTGTATAAAAAATGAAAATTATTTAAACTTTACCCTTTCTGTTTTGATAGCACAATATATATTTACTAAAAACCATATGCACAAGTATCCACATTCAGTGTCTGGCTTACTGGACATTTGCATTACAGCCTAATTGTGAAAGATTTTTTTCCAGTTTGAGCTAGAATTCATCTGTCTAAATAACCATACTGATTTTTAGTGATTTACATTTGTCATGTGTTGTACATATCTCTATGTTCCAGACATGAATATATCAGTGGGTACTACAGAATATCTGCGTATTTCATCGCAAAGCTAATGGCTGATTTAATACCCATAAGGACTCTACCAAGCATCATCTTCACCTGTATAGTTTACTTCATGTTAGGCAAGTATGGTCTCCTACAGTCATGCTGCAACTCCCAACCCCCCTCAATAAATCAACGTGGAACATGTGTTTTATAGATGTGTATGTACACATACATATTTATGTAGGGTAAAGCACTACATTGGCATGGCAGTGATTACTGCCAGTTGCTTTTAGCATACCATGTGGTTTTCTACAGAAAAGAAACACTTTCAAAGATTTAAGCATTCAACACAGAATCTGTGACATCTCATGTCCCCTGTCCCTAGAAGGAAGCATGACGTGACCATTATTGCACAGATTTGTTCTATTCCTTTTCATCTATGGCCATCTTAAACTTCTGATGACTATTACAAGATACTTTTCCAATCCCTGCAAGAACACCTAAAAGAAAATTTTTTCATTTAAGATCTTAATATTGTGTGAATTAGTATCAAATTGTTATTTTTGGTGAGATGCCTTCTGGTTAGTGAGCAGACTGAAAGTTGCTGGCACCAGCTTTTATAACCCTAGAACACATTTGAATGCCATCCTCAAAATATGTCCACAGCAGACCATTTTCCTAGAGTAAGGTTTCAGATGATGACATCCTTTTGGGATGTCCCAAAAGCTTGAAAGTACAAGCAAGACTTAAAAATAATCACAGTGTGCTTTGGTCTGAGATTTTTTCCCTAAGGGATAGGAAAAAAGGCTGCATCAGCAAGAGGCTCTAAGACTGTGAAACTGGAGTGAGATAGACCTTGCTACCAAATCCAGAGTCACCATAAGTCTACTAGGTCCTTTAGGCTGCTCATGGAATTGCACTAGAAATTTCTTCTTTGATAGACAGCTTGAAGCCACAGTGAAGCCATCAGTTTGGATGTGTGGAGTACAGGACTTTTAACTCCTACTCATTCTGCCATCTCTAGTGTTACTAGTTATTCCTCCTGTCCTCCACTGTCAGGGCATACACACGGGCTGTCACAAGCACCACGGCAATCTTGGGTCTTGGTGATGTAGCCCATGCTGTCAGACAAAGGGTAGTGTGTAGGCAGTACACACTACGGAATTCAGGACAGTGTTCAGCTTATGGTACAGCTTTTGGTAGGATCATACTGAAACCCTTCTTGTTCTGATCTTTAAGGTCTGAAACCAACAGTAGAAGCCTTCTTTACAATGATGTTTACCCTTATGATGGTGTCCTACACAGCCACTTCCATGGCACTAGCCATTGCAGCAGGACAGAGCGTGGTCGCTGTAGCAAACCTACTCATGACTATCACATTTGTTTTTATGATTGTGAGTAGCATTATTCAGTTTTCTAGACTGAATCCTGAAATCCTAGAAATGCTGAAATGTAGAAATCCTACTAGCTCAGAGTTCAGCTGAATTTTGCAAAAAGACTGTTGGGGTCGAGCATGTTGCATATCCTGATTTGTCTGATTTGAGTATTCTGATGCTGTGGGGTTGAATATTCTGATTCGTCCTTTGAACAAAAAAGAACTGGGGGGGGGGGGGGGGGGGGGGTTTGGGTGTGAGGGGGTGGGAGAGTGGCTCCTCTGCCCTCTTCGGTGTGGCTCTGGCAACCAGCAAACTGCCTTGAAAGGAGAAAAGCCACTTATAGCTACATTTTTTTCTTTCGCCCTTAGCTTTGCAAAAGACAAGTGTGTCTGGCTGAGAACATGAACCTGCAACCTCCTGCTCTCTGAGACCACTATTTCAGCTGTGCTTCTCAGCTGCAGAGCCCACCACCGGGCATGTCAGAACCAGACAACACACAAACAGCTCCAGCTGGGAGACAGGCACCATAAACAATGAGGCAGCCCCGAACCCACAGACAACATTCACATTGCCTCAGACTCAGGGCACAGAGGCAAAACCCGGTGCACACCTGAGGGGCAGCAGACAGTTCATGCAAGCCCATGTGGGATCCCCTGCCAGGAAGCAGAGGGTTTTAATGCACAGGGTAAAAGCATTCCCTGTTAACCTATTTCGGGAGAAGGACCTGGGGTTATGGTTCAAAGCTGGGTAACACAACTGATTCCTTCCCTCTCCCTTATTCTTCCACTGGAACATTTTTTTTTTCTTTAGAAAGGCTTTCCCACTCATTTAAATATCTGAAGAAGCAGAGTCAAGAGCTAGAGAAGAACACATGATAACAGCATGTAATTTGTAATTTGCTTTTTTTTTGTTGTTGTGGCTTTTTTGTAATTCTTGTCTCTAGCTTTTCTCTGGGTTGCTGGTCAATCTCACAAGTGTCCTGCCCTGGCTCTCCTGGCTCAAATACTTCAGCATCCCTCGATATGGAATGACAGTAAGTGTTGTATTTTCCTGTGTGCAGACTTGGAAAAGGTTCAATAGAAAGGAGTATCTTTCGTGATAAAGAAAACTTCAAACTTTATGGTCTAATGAGCAAAAGGAAATTAATTAAGTACAGCAACCTCGGAACCTAGTGCAGGATCTTGAAACAAGAAAGGCTTCTCATCAACCAGCGCCCACTGCTGTCTGGAAGAGCTCATTTCTGTAACCTAGAAAGAAACATCTCATATGAGGGAGCAACTGAACAACTACACCCAGTGCAATGCAGCTGGACAAAAACGATACAAAGTAAAGAACAATGTTATCACTATAAAAAAAAAATTAAATTCTTCTCTTTTCCATCACTCTCTCTTTTCCATCTTGACAAAAACTTGTCAAGCTAAAGGTTTTTTCCTAATTTTTGAGAATATAGCTAGGGTGATGTTTTGCAGAGAAATTTGGGCTTTACTATGCCCCTGTAGAAATAGTCTAGCCTGGGGGAGGTGGTAAAGCCTGCTGTTGTGCATGCTTAGCAGTGTCTGGGCTGCATACATTCCTTTCTTAAAAGAACCGTGCTGCTCACCTTAAAAAATAGAAATTTGGCCAACATAGTAGTGATACCATCACATTTTTAGAATAAATTTTAATTGCATTATATCTCATCTTGATAATGTATCATTCCTTTGCCTACTGATTTCTGTTGTCATTGTTTCCTTTATTTTAAAAGGCTTTAGAAATCAATGAATTGAAGGGTCTGAACTTCTGCGGCAGCATTAACACCACAGTTTTAAGCAGTGACAATAGCTATCCACAAATGGGCCAGATGTAAGTATTTTGATTTATTGAAACGAATCCCACCATGAGTAACTTCAGAAGTCCTAAAATATTAGTCTGAGTATCAGAGATACACACTGATGACCAGCAGAATCTGTGAGTTTTTTAGAGAAAATGAAGTTTTGACTGGGTTTTTGCATTCTGCTGGCATAGAACACGCATTCTGCCTGTTGTCATATTTCGTATTTATAAGACTAGAAATATCTGACAGTATGCTTCTTCCCTTTTCTTCAAACTGCATTTACTGAAAGACATTCACACACACTACAGTTTTACAACCTCACAAAATCCATCTCAGCTTCCTATACGAAACTGGAGCTACAAGACAAACAAATTTACAAATAGAAAATAAACCAGTAACATAGCTGGTGTTTGCCTGACCTGCTATACACATGAAATCATGCTGCAGCTTCTAGGGATCTTCCTAGGTACTTCAAACTGACAAAGTTTATAAATGCATGTGTGTTTATCTGCAGGTCATGTACTGGAGAAGACTACCTGAAAAGTCAAGGCATCGATGCGAGTACCTGGGGCCTGTGGCAGAACCACCTGGCACTTGCCTGCATGTCACTAATATTCTTCACCATCGGATACCTGAAACTGCACTTCATGAAGAAGTTCTCTTAAAGCCAGAAGAAAAGATGCAATTTCCACTCTTCAGGAGTTTGATGAAGCTGACTGTGCAACTGACTTGATTATTTTTTTAAGAGGCCTTCCTTTGTACTTTTATGATGACACAAGTCAGTAATGTGAAAGCCATCCTTGTATGTTATATTGAATACTTACTATTAATGTACTTTGCTGAAATTTCTAGCAAGACTCAGTCCTCCCTGCCATAAAAAAATCAACTATTGATTTCTTCAAGAGACTATTCAGTCTTTCTGCATCTTCTAGCTGTGAACTTGTTAAACACTAAAATTAGCATTTAGTGGCTTAACCTGAAAAAAAAAAAAAGGTTGCATACTTTAATTAGCACCTACATTCACTGGCAAGAAATCCAGTGCAAAGTGATGCTTATCAGGACACCACTGCAGTCTCAACTGCTTATGTGCTCCCAGTCTATGTGAGACAGCAACAAAATCCTCTCCAACCCCGTGCACATCTCATACCCTTTTCCATTTGGGAATCATTACTGCTCTGGAGTGTACATGATTGATGCCATGAAGTCTTTCTTACCACACTGGAGTGGTACAAGCACTGTTTTTTTTAAATAAAGGTGACTGTGAATTACTTACTCTGCCAGTTCACATAATACTTGTCCTGAAATTTGCATTTCTTCTGTGTAACTTCAAGTCATCTTCACTGTCCCATTATTGCTGCTATCATGAGCTCTTAGTCTTTTTTGTAGTGACCAATTTCAAGTGCCTGACTGAACAGGATGATACCGCATTTTTAGAGGTCCACAGATTGCAGCAATCCTTTCCTGGCAGGCCAGCTTTTCCCTGGCCATGTGCAGCAGTGCTAGCTCATCTCCTTTATTTGGAGGACTTTATATGCAGAGTCATGCATAGTAAATGTGTTAAAATGCATAAAGACAACTTTATAGCTCTTTCTTGAGCTGTTACTGGTAATCTTTGCCCTGGTTTGTGCAGGTCATACGAAACAAACTTACAGAACCTTATTGCTCTAAGAGACTTATAATCATACAATATACTGAGTTGGAAGGGACTCAACAAGAATTATTGAGTCCAACTCCTGGCCTTGCACAGGACCATCCCTGAGAATCACACCATGGGCCCGACAGCGTCGTTCAAACACTTTTTGAACTGTGTCAGGCTTGGTGCTGTGACCATTTCCCTAGGGAGCCTGTTCCAGTGCCCAGCCACCCTCTGGGTAAAGAAACTTTTTCCAATATCTAACCTGAACCCCCCCTGACACAGACTCATGCTGTTCCCTCAGGTCCTGTCACTGGTCAGCAGAGAGAAGAGAGTAGTTCCTGCTCCTCCACTTCCCCTCATGCAGCAGGTGTAGACCACAATGAGGTCTCCCTCAGGCTCCCCTTCTCCAGGCTGAACAGACCAAGTGCCCTCAGCCACGCCTTGTATGGCTTCCCCTTTAGACTCTTCACCATCTTCGTGTTCCTCCTTTGGACAATCTCTAATAGATTTATAGCCTTCTTATATTGTGGCTCCCAAAACTGCACACAGGACTCAAGCTCCACATTGAAAGGACTCGAAGGACACAGGACTTGAAACTGCCCCAGTGCAGAGCAGAGCGGGACAATCCCCTCCCTCGACCGGCTGGCGATGCTTTGCCTTGATGCCCCCCACGACATGGTTGGCTCTCCTGGCTGCCAGGGCACTGCTGACTGATGTCCAACTTGGCTTTGACCAGGCCACCCAGGTCCCCTTCCACAGTGCTGCTCTCCAGCCTCTCATTCCACAGTCTGTCCATACATCCAGGGTTGACCTGTCCCCAGCACAGAATCTGGCACTTGTCTTTGTAAAATTTTCCATAGCTGGTGATTGCCCAGCCTTCTAACTTGTCTAGGTCTCTCTGCCAGGCCTCTCTGCCTTCTCTTACATGACTCCTTCGAGGACAGTTACATTTCTATGTCTCTTGCAAAAATTATCCAAGGTAGAGTGACAGAATCAAAGAAGCAGAAGGAGCGTGTGCTCTCTTGTCAGAAGTACTTGGTTTGGAGGCAGTGGTGCAGACCTAGGACAAGGACATGAGGCAGAGGAGTGAGGGTGAAGGAAAATAGGAAAGAACCTACATTGTTGTTCAGCTTCCCTTTGCAAGCCTTGCAATGAGTGCTGCAGAATTAAGGTTCGTACACTCGTAATCTGTAGCTGTGCTCCAGAATATTCCTATGTGAGTTTTGAAACAAGTGACACGGGACCTGTGGAAATAACATTTTAATCAATCACAGTTGAACTGCATGAGAGGAAACAGCTGTAGAACAGCATTGCAAATATAAAGGAATATTACCCCCTTGACAGAGATACATCCTCGCGGTGGAGTCCTTGCTCCGACTGAAGCTGGGAACTCAGAATCTCACAATCTGTTTTTTGTAGTCAGACCCAGGGTTTCTGCAGAAGCCACTGCTAATTTCCATAACATCTGCTACAAAATTGAGGAGTAGCATTTGCTATTGTCAAAAAAGTTGATATTTTAATAAATATCAAGTAGGTATTTTAAAAAACATGTTTCATACCTTTTTTTATTCAGCTTTGTCACAACTCTGCATAAGCATCCAGGAAACGAACTGAAAAGATGAAATAGTGTAATGAAGATAAAATTACAGATTCACAGACACAATAGCACACACTAAGTTAAATTTTCAATTTCCAGGTTACCTTAGAAAGGGATTTTTGTACAGAAGGGTGTTGTCATAAACCTGAATTTTAGGGAAAAAACACGTCAATTTAAGAACACATGTACAAATAGAATCACACATGAGATTCTCAATATTACAAAGAGCCCTAAAAAACTGAGGAAAAAAACTTGCTTGATCATTAATATTTCTGAATTTGGTTATTTGAGTGTATTTAGTTTTCAGAAAATAGGTTATGACCCTGTTAAATTTTAAAATATCTGCACCCAACTCTTGCATGACAAAATAGTTTGCTGTAAATTTATACTTTGGTAAAATAACTTAAGTTGCTGCCGAAAATAAAAATCTATTCTTCTTCTCTACTTTTACATTGGTATGGCTGAACTATAAGCCTGACCTTATGTATTTCTATGCATATAACTAACAAATAGAATCAAATATGAATGAAATCATAGTTATGTAGTATTCAGGCTTTTTATTAGGTCTTGACAGATTTGCATTTTAGGTATATCAGAATGGGCAGACGTTCAAGTTAACAAAATTAATATACAACAATCCTGACTTTTTTCTGAGTATTATTATTGAAGACTCAACTGCTGTGGCACTGAAAAATGCACGTGGTTCCTGTACAGCAAAAGATTCACAGCTTCAGAATAAGCAACCATATGTTATTTGCAAGATGACAGTCTTACTTCCAACAGAATGATAAGAATATTTTGTTAAAAATTTCTGAGGCTAGATTAGTTTTAATGTAAATTTACAGGATACATCTAAAAATCTGTATGAGATTTATACAGACAACAGTAAACAAGTGCCACACCAGGCAGGGGTTGTACATAAACAGATGAAACCAGCTACAGAATTATTTTTTAAGATTTCACCTCTCCTTTATGTTTGAAAGCATTTAAAAGCCTTCCAGGATGTAGCTTCTGCTATCTTTCTCATGAAAACCAGAAAAAAATTTGCATTTGAGATTTGAATTTTTTGACATTTTGTATTAGTATTCTCTTTCAAACTTCAATATTTTTGTTTAAAATTTTAAAAAAATCTTCCCCTTGCCATTCCAGTAATCCACTGCAAATACTGCCCAACATTTTAGTATATTAAAACAGGATGATTAATTCAAGATTTGAATCATTAAACTGAAGTAGATATTCACTCTTTCACAGCTTGCATTGATGAGTACTTGCAGGTACAATAAGGCTTGGCTGTTTGGTCAGAGCTGCTAAGACTGCAACATAATACTGTATTTTATCCTCCAAAAGAGCTCGGGGAAACTTCTGCACATCCTGAACATAGGGAGTCCTTTGATGAACTTCTGAAAGCTGAATCACAGTGTTCATTCTACCAACTATGTCCAACATCATCAGCGATGATGTCAAAAATATTTCTTATCCATGCAGCTTCCTTGACAGTTTCAACAATCACAAACCACTGAGAAGGTAATGTGGCTTTATGAATTCCTTATTCCTGTCTCATTTAAGCCTCTGTCTCATGTAATTGCCCTGGTATGAATTTTTCCTTTGATGGTTTCCTTTGTGCAGAAGGCTCCAGAAAAGTGAATCAAGAAAGATAACAGAGCTTTCAGGAGTACAATCTTCCACTGTGACTGTTTTCTAGTGAATTTATGTTATTATCTAGAATCTGTGGTTGGATGCTGAAACATGTACTTCTGACAATGAGCCAATCATTCTTGGTGGTAAAATTCTGATTATAAAACTTCAACTTTTTTAGCTGTGTTTGTATTTACAGATTTGATTGATCTTTGATTTCAATTCAGATTTTATCTTTCCAGAACATTCAGAGCTGAGATGTTGCTTATAAGTAAATGAAATGATCTAAGTTTTTGGGCAGCTCACATTTGTTCTAAACTTAACATTTTGATATACATGACTTCAGGATTCACGTTGATCTAATCACTAATTATGGTATAGCTTTGTTGGTAAGATATAGTGCTGCTGGGGCAAATGAGAGCTTCAGAGCACAAAAATTGGCAGAAAGTGTTTTGTACCTTTAATTTACTTACACATTTGTCCTTTTTAAGCAGAAGGAAACAGTGAGAAGATAACAGCAATGGGGTTATTCCAAAGAAATCAACAGAAAGAATACTCCAGGTCATGGTACTACAAAAAAATGAAAGTACATTAGAGAAGCTGCCTTTGGAGACAAAACCCAACATCACTGCAAATTTAAAACTGTAGAACTCTACAGCCCAGACAGTTGTAGCTGGTCCTTAACATTTCAACATTTTTAAAGAGTTATAATAGACTGTGTTCCAATCTGACAATAAAATAGATTTTAGTACACAGCAGTGATTTCTGAGAAAGGAAACAATCAAATTAAGCTAAACCACTCACATTTTGAACATATTTTCACACAGTACTGCACAGGTAATATTTACCATGAAACTCCTAAACTTCTACTCATTTCAGCAGTTGGCTATCTATAAGAATGTACTTACCTAAAGCAAATATGTCTTCTTGCACTGTCCAATACCTAGTTCTGTTTTTCACTCTGCAGAGAAGTTAACATACTGTCACTATGATTTAATTTTCATGGAAGTGACCCATGAGACCAGAGCAAATCCCAGAGTGACTGCCCAGGAAGAGTTCCTATGCAGCTCAATGAGAGGACAAGCTCTACTACTCACAAGTGCATCACTGCTTAGCTCATTTGCTTCCAGTGATTTTAATGAGAATGTCCACACACTAATGAACTGACAGCAGCACAGTGCAGTCAATCTGTAATCTGAGCTCTGCAACTCCACAATGAGATTTGTACAATTCTGTACCTCAGTTGCAAGAGCAGAAATTACAGTAGTAGTCATGTGGGACTTGTCTGTCACAGCATAGGCTTGAAATGAAGATTTTACTTTTCTCTTTATATCCAGAATTCTACTTTACATATTCAGGTGAGAGATGTCCCTGCCCACAGCAAGGGGGTTGGAACTAGATGATATTTTGAAGACCCTTCTAACCCAAGGGACTATGATTCTATTACATATCTGTTTCTCCCCTTTTGTTTGGGACTGACAAGTACAATCAGATTGCTTGCACAAGCCACTAGGCACATCAGCTCTATAGGAACCCCAACATGTACCTCTGCAAACAAGGAAAGCAGGGGGGAGGAAAAGTGATTAGGAGAAGGGAAATAAATTCAGAATCCCTAAGGTTAAAAGGCTTTGATATATGTGTGTGTGTCTGTATGTTGATACTATGGAGATCCTTAATAATTGCTTTGTAAAAGCTTGACCTTGTGACAAGAATTAGGCTCTCAAGGATCTCCTTAATACCCCAAGGTTAATGGTCCTGACTTGTTTCTCACAATCTTTTCTATCTCCCCACCCTCATTAGGGATGGATTTGACCAGCATTCTTTTAGTGGTACACGGCCCATTAAGACTTTTTTTCATTAATCTGCTCCAAATTGGTCTTGAAATGATCCCTGCTTTCCACTGCAATTGGCTTAGGAGCCAAATTATCCCTGACATTTGCTCTTTTCGGCAGGATCTTAGCAATAAGGTACCATGGATCAAGTAGTTTATAGTGTTAAGATTCATTCAATGCTCAGGCTTAAAGATGACAGAACTGCCTGATACCATTGTTTTCCTAAGACTTTTGTCATTTGCATTTAGCGTTTAAAAAGTGTGATGTACAGAATTTAATGATTCTGATTACTCAAATGAAAATGTGTTTTCGTGTATGAAAATTCCTGTTTCAGTTTGCTTACAATTTAACATCAAGTGATTTAATCTGGACTCCCAGAAAGTTTAAAAGACTTACATTTAGGTTTTATGTCAAGCCATTCAATTTTTCTTTTACATCCTCCATCTGAACTACTTTAAAATAATTAAAATAAGTCACAAGCTGAAGGTTGTTACTTCCTAAAGAGTTATTAAAACTCATTTGAATCAATTAGTTTGAAGGAAGCTTTATGATTACAATAATCTTTTATTGCTTTCAGTACAGAAACTAAGGGTTTTATATTTTCAGTGCCAGTAACTGAAAGTAATTGCTTGTTCTCTGCAATGAATGCTCCATTTGCTGTAATTAATAGCACAGCATTGCTAAATAACAGGGCGTTTATGTTTTTAATAACCCTTGTTCCTCCTCAGCAATCCAGGGGTATAGAGGGAAGTATTTTTCTCCCAAATACCTATGTGTGTTATCTGAGGTACACATTTCTGACTTGCTCTTTGTTCATTGCCTAAATTACAACTTTTTCATCTGTTTGATCAGCTGTTGCAACCGCATAGTCATAAAATTTGTTAGTAGCAAGCACCTAATGTTATTCCTACATAACAAGCAAGAACAGATACTAAACTGGCTGCATATAGCTAATACATTATCCAAGTCCTAGGAAGACTATTTAAAACTTACACAGGTTCCGAATGCCACAGTTTAGAAAAACCTGAAAAAGCTCTATGTTTATTTATTAAGAAGAGGAAAAAAGTAAAAGGCAACCTAAATGCTGGTGGCAGGCCTAGGAGGAATCTGTATTAATTGACAGCTTTTAATATGCAGAAGGCTACTGACAAAACCGAAATCAATGGTATCCAATTTTTACTGGTTTTGCTTCTTCTCTGTAGCTAAAAATATTTAATCATCAATAATATTAACTGTTGAAGCAATTCTTCTAGAATAAGGAATTATTTCAGTGGAATTTGAAACAGGTTAGCAAGCCTGCTGATGGAGCAATTTGAATTCCTTTTGTTGAAGGAAGTGGAAGGCTAGATGGTATAGAAAGTAAATTTCATTTTTCAAATTGCTGCCTTATTTTCAAAACAGATGTTACCGCGTTATTTCATTGATTCTGTCACACATTTACATGTGTTTGGACAACTACATGATACAGGCTATTGACTTTTTGAATGACATGTCTAAAAGGTCCATAAGTTACACTGACTCAGGAATAGTGACCTATTTTTCATAGCGTCCCTGGGCTTCATAAATTGTTGCTTCAAGCAAAGATTTAACAAGTGCCTGAATGATTCAATAGTTCTTGCCATGGACTTACATGTTTTGCTGATGAAGCCGCTACACTGGCTGGATGCTCTGGGCTGCACAGGAAATGTCATTGTCTTTCTTGACTTCTGTGCTGTGGAGATACAGTAAGAACCTTGTAGGCCATATACTCACTACCTGTGAGGAAAGACATTTGTTGAATTTAGGCTTTCCAGGAGGCATTGAGAAATGTACTTGTAGAGCAGCATCCTACTAGGCCAGAGAATAAATCAATAAAAAGATTTGCAATTTAGGAGATTGTTTCAGCACAGAGGAAAGATTTAAAAAAACCCAAAACATAAAAGCAACAAAGAGTTTATGTTAGGTGGACACTTGAAGTTAAGAGCCAATAAAAATAATAAAGAGAAGAAGGAAAGAAAGCAAAATAGCAGCCTCACAAAAAAATTTAAATAATGTACGTCTATCTCTTGTTTTCACAGAGACTAAATAGTTAGAGCTCAAAACAACAGTTTCTTTATATGTGGAAGCTGATGGATAGGTTCAAGGGCAGCTTTAAGTAAACAACACTCCTCCATTTTCACATATTTCCTCCATATTTCAAGAGAAATAATCTTTGCTGCCCTAAGGTTTTGAGTCATGCTGTCTAAGCAGACCATTTCATTCTCAAGAAAGTACCTTGCCAATATTTTAGGCATTCTGTTTCTTCAAAAAACACAACACTGCAATTACTCCCTCACTCTCCAGTATTATGCAATAGCCACCTGCCTTCTGATTACTTTTCCATTGACCCAGTGGGCACAGAGTCAAGTGCTTAGGACGTAATATCCTGCTCTGGATGACTGCAGACAGGCACAGCAAGTAATGTGACAAAAATTGTTTCTGGACAAACACTAGCATCAGTTCAAGGTGAGTCAAATCTCTCCAAACAATCCCTGCTATGGATTTATAGTCACATATTTTCTGTTCACAATTTTTTTTCTGGGATGCTGATAAACATCACAAGTATTCAATTTTTTATTTCCAGGATGAAAAATTTCAGTATTCCTTGCTACAGCCTAATAGTGCCAGGTTTTCTGCACACTTTACACAAATAATCTTCCAAGAGAGAACACCATTTATTTTTGAAAAATGCTATTTTCACAAACATTCAGTAAAGCGCAGTAGCTCACTTTGTGTTTAGCTTTTACACAAAAGGTAGAGCTCAGGAGGAGGGAGTACAATCTGATAATGTAAATAACAGCAGTGCCAACAAAGACTGTTGTAGTTGCTATCCTGAGTCTTCCATGTGACACACTTCTATTTGATAGATAATCTGTCTGATTATGGTTCTTACAGACAGAAACAACTTCCTTCAATCCAAATATTTCCCTCCCTTTTTTTAATGAGTTCTCCTCTGTAGGACCAATCTTATATTCACCTCTCTGCACCACAAAAAAAAAAAAAAAAAAAAGAAAAGAAGTCTCCTGAAATGTAACATAAATGCTTTTCCTTTCCCAGTCCACATCTACCTCCTTTTGCTTGCTGGGAATGAAATAACAGCCAGTTAAGACAGTTAAAACCCTTGTCAAACCTGTTTCCTCACTTAACTGTTTCAAATGACTAAGCCAGGAAACACAGCTGGCCTTTACTACACATCATAGGAACACTGAGAGAAATGGAAATTTCCTACCAGGAGAAATGCAAGACTCATGCAAGGATTCCTTCCCTGCTTTCTGGGGGTCACAGTGACAAAGCAATCAGTTTTATGAAAGAGAAAATGCCTATTTAGAAAACCAGGGAGAGATATCACAAATTTTAGGCAAATTATCTGTGTTCGAGTTTCTAGAGCCATGCCTCAGTAAATCCATCTTGGTCCTTAATATGCATTTCTATGATGTAATGGGTCATATTGGGACATCAATTCTTGCTAAAGAATTCCTTCTCTTGTCATTTACCTGGCTTAGCAAGACTATCTGGTCAAGCACAACTTGGCATCTTTATCATAACATCATTCAAAGCTCAGTAACATATAACTGTGAGAAACTTTGATTTTGAAACCAGAACAGCTGCATGCCTTTTCTATGTGATAAACATGACAAACTTGGCTTCAGCCAAGCGCTTTTCAAATCTGTGGCTGTCTCTTCCTGCGTGAGGAGATGGTTGGGAAGGAGCAAAGAGGTTGGATGTTGCCAGGTGGGAAGGAGACTCCCCAGGGAACCCTGGCTGTGGCCTCGCTGGATTAGCTGTTCCTCTGGGTCAAGGCAGCGGTCCCTGGATACCGAGTGTCTCCAAAGCTCACCAGCTCTGCCTTCCTGCAGCGCAAAGTTTCTCAGAGCTGCATCTCTCGGCACACAGCCGTCTGTAACTGGGGAGCTGGGGAACTCCATCTTACAGCATCCTCCTCGGCTGCAGGAAAAGCTGCCAACAGAACAGAAGTGTGCTTACCTCGGACTTTGGAATGAACTGTTTAGCCTGAAAGGAGCATTCTTTTGTTTTGAGCATTTTTTTGTATTTTACATCACACCACTCTCCATGTAATAGCAGAAAGCAGCAGCCCGTGCAGCACACACAGGCATTTCTGGCAGTCAGAGCACTGTTCAGTGTATTTTGAAAGTACCTTAAATATGACTTCCCTGAAAATAAAGCCTAATTCTTCTCACTGGAAGGAGTTTTTTTTTTGAAAGTAGAAGTCTCAAAATCTGAACAGGAGTTAAACAAATTCTAGCTCTGTAGGAGTTTCATATTGTTGTTTTGTTTTGTATGAATAGATTTTTAATGACTATTTTGACCCCTGTGAGTATCTGCTAATCTTTAACTCCTTTCAAGACTTTGCAAATGAATGAATTTACTGAACTAAATTTCTGTCAAAATGTCACCAATAAAACTGTGGCTGATGCAAATTGTCATGATCAGTCCTTTGGCAGTATATTGCATCTATTACTAATAACATTTTGTTGGCCACGCAAACTCAGTACACTCCCCAGATCTCAAAAAATATGCTCTCCTCCTAGCATCCTACTGCTGGTAGGCCTCCTCAAAATACCTGAACACCTGGCTGCAGTAAACCTGCTTCCACACATTTCCCAGTTCAGGACTGTTACAGAAGGCATAAGTTTGCTTCCTTCAGTCAGGCCTGTTTTTTGCCTCCTGGGATTTTCAGTCTCCATGAGTATTCTGTGGAGTAGAAGCAAAGCAGAAGAGCTGCCAGAATCTCCAATCCAAATAAAACGTGCTTGTGATCCCACTGCTGTTTTAGCATTACTGACACCTATGTAGCACGTTTGTAACACTCCTTTGAAACAAGCTGGAACCAGCTGTGGTGTGTGTGTTAGGGCATCAGTGTGAGGTACCACATTTTTATAAAAGACAGACAACTCTTTTGAATGTCAGTCTGCCACCTGAACCATTAAGCTGTCCCTCCACTTTTCTGCACCTATTTTGCATGATCAGCACCTAAAACCTGGAAGTCCTTCTTATGCATGCGACAATTGTTTTGCACACCTTTATCATAATGTTAATTTTTTCCCCTTTTCCTCAGGTGTTTTTTCTTATTTAGATTTACTGGAGAAGAGTAACTATACAAGGCATCCAAGTGATGCTTGTGGGACATGGAAGAATTATGTTGCTCTTATTCCAAACAAGCATCTCAAACTGTACTTCCTGAAGAAATCTTAAGAAGTCACCGACGCTGTAGCATACACACAGTATTCAATAAAAAAAAGGTTCCCACTGTGATAAACACAGATGATAATTCATGTTGATAAAAAAGACAAATGGGAAACAAATGGGTTAGTGTAACCTCAGGAAAGAAGAGAAACAAACAGACTGTAAAACTTAATTGCACCCTCCCTATTACCCTGGACATGAGTTATATCCGAACTAAATCAATCAACAGAATGCTGGGGCCTCTTTGTCGAGAAATGTATGGATTTATAACTTGTTGTAGAGATAACAAATTAGTCTTGGCTGTAAAAGAAAACATATGTTGAATACCTGGAATAGTGATGTAAAATGTATATGCATGTATGTAATGAATATGTCTAAGATGTCTGAAATAAGTACTGACCTCATATCCCATATTGGGGTGGCAGATTTAGGAACCAGATTCCGTCTGCCCACCCTGTGCTGCTTGCTTCTACTATATAATAAATTCTAATTTGGAAAAATTATTTTATCTGGAGACTCTATTTCTCACACCACTTACCACAAACTGTGACTTTTACAGTGCACTGACTAAAGGCTTAATATACTTACTAAACACAGTATGTATTTCATTAAAGATTGAGACTGATTTACATAAAGCATCCAGTTTTCATTAATACAGTATATTTTAAAGCTGGCAGGACAGCAGTCCAGAGAGAACTATGGGCATGTGACCTTGGATTTTCCAAGCACTATTCAAACCCTCCAGATACTGCCGGATTCCCTGAAACAAGGGGAAAAATAAAGGGGAATAGAGAAATAAAAGAGTTAGCTTACACAGTTACTGTGAAGTAATGAAGAGACGGTTACCAGCAGTCAGAGCTGCTACCTGAAATAGCAGAAAACAGCTTGTGCATTTGCAGAAACACAAATGTGAAATGAAGCATTAAAAAAAAAAGTACTGTTTGGGCAATGAAGCAGCAGGATCAGCCCTGTCCTCTTGTTCATCATCACCCTGTGCTCCCTTTTTACATTATTAGGTAATCTGACAATAAAGGTATGAGATAAAAGTAACACAAATAAAATGTAGGATTCCTCATGTTCCATTATAAACAAATCAAGTGAAGGGTACAATGTTTGGTTTATAGAGAATATAAAATGTTTATTAGGAAGTAAAGTGCTCAGTTTTACAGATCAATCCATTCTTGCTCATTGTAGAAGACTTGCATAATTAACAGCTTCCTAATAAGATCAAACACTGTCTATTACTATGCAAAAATCTTACTGTTCTAATAAGTAACAAATGATATTATAATCTAAAATTCAAAAATGTATTAAAATATTTGTAACACTTTTCAAGTGGCAATGCACTTACTGCAAGGCCCACTGTCAACACACAGGGGTACCCCATGAGAACTTATTGCACTTCAAGATGAAGTTTGTTATTAAGTAACGACACGTTACAGAAATACACCTCAACAAATAAAGCTATGAATGTAGACATTTTCATGATAAACATATAGTACAAATAAAAGATGAATTTACATTTTGAAAGATACATTTTTACAGGAAGCCCATGCAGAACCATACTGACAGGTCTAAGTGCGCTTTCTTTTCCCTCAGGAAGGCCCTGCCTCACCAAAAAATGACCACTGGATCACTTCTGCACACTCCTCAGTCCCTGCTGCCATAAACCTCTGCATGCCACATGACTGACAGGTCACAGGCACAAACCTCAACACAGGGTACCCCTAATAAGATCCCAGCTGATTGCTGAACAATTCAAGTTGAGTCATTTGGCTAGAGTCATTGATTTTTAAATACTATCATAGCATTTAGACCCTTGACCCTAGAAACCCAACACCAATTACACATTACACACATGGTCAGTGTGCCTCAAAGTTTAAGCTGTAAATCACATCACATACCAATACACTACACATTTTGGATATGAATATAAAGATAAGCCTCTGTATGTTTAAATTGCTTTGGTATTTTCCTTGTACACCAGCTGGCCATGTGTACAGCTAGTGCTTCTTTTTGGTTTGTTTGTTTGAAGTCAGAAATGCCTCTTCAACACTGAAAAGTTTTCTCAGAAAGGTTTCTATGGTCCAAAGATTTGATCAATCAAGGCAAGACAGAGCTTAGTCCGAGTGTCTTCATTCCACACATATGCCCTACCCACTGTGCTGTTTTGGCAAACTGATGAGAACTCTTGTGGAATAGTATGAATTTCTTCCTAGTACAAGATAAAATAACCCACAGAAAGAAAAAAAACACTTCACAATAATCACAACCTGTTTTCCCACATAATTCTGTTCTCTACAAAAGGCTACTATGAAATTCCAATCCACACTGAATTTCCTCCTGTTCCGTCTTCCATTAATTATGTTTCTGTGCATATGGTTTCTCATAAACTCAAAAAAGGGAAAGGCATGAAGTCTATTTAGTTTTAGCAAATTCTCTGGTTAAAAGAAAGGCAGTCTGAGTCACTGCACATCCAGCCAGTGCAGAATATATGGATCATGTAAGCTTTGCCTAAGCAGTACTCCCACAAGAATGAGGAGCTAAACCTGGGCAACAACTGCTTTTTGAAACAAAAGGCATCAACGTAATGTAATACATGCTACTTATACTTTGTTAAATAGGCATTTTTTCCCCTATATACCCTACTAATAGCTAAGATGCAATTGATTGTGTAGCTTCCCATTATCCTTCTCATCAACTCTAAGTCTTTAAATACAAGACAACTGCCATCTTCAGGAAAAAAGCACCATTGACAACCTCCCTCCTAAACCAGCATTCGATGTATGGAAACATGTTGCTAGGCAAAACTCCAAACACTGCTTTCTATATTTCTATAATGCTTTCTATAGGAAACCAACATAATTTCAATGTCGCATCTCCTTTCAAAAACAAAGCTGCTATGACACAAGAAACAGAGGAAATTAAATACTAAAAATCCGTGATCATACTACAAGCATCTTTCCCAAAGGAATCGTGTGTTGCACCTCAGCAGAAAAGCATATGTAGAAATGTACCTAATAATTTTACAAGCGCTTCTGTTAAATGTAAATACAGATTGCAGAGTTGAGATGTTATTAGAACTTCACATGGCACAACATCAGATTTTCCCAGCTGTCAGCAACTTCTCTGCCCCCTTCCCACACCCACAGAAGAATTAGTGGTTTTGAATTTTGTGTGCTTGTAAATAATATATTTTCTGCAAAGTAGCCATATTTGCCCTAGAACCTCTGCAATATTTATCCCAGGAACACTTAAATCATGAAAACATGGCATTAAAAAATGGACACTTTGCAACATAGCTGAAAATTATTATGTTAGTTGGGTGTGAAGAGGCAGCTCTCAAATATTACTTCTGAAATGCTAATTATAATGAATTCAGTTTCTACTACAGAATTACGTAATTTACAGTTGTACAAACTAAGTGCACTTTCTTCTTTTTAAAGAAATGTAGTACTTCTCAGAAACAGGAAAATGTTAGGTAAAATGTTGGTACACCAAGAATAACTCAGAAAATCAGATAGCAACTCAAATTTAAAAAAAAAAAAAGTGCTGTTTTCTCTCTTTGAAAACTGTCAGCTGTTATAACGAATCAGAAAATAAACTGATGCCATCTTCTTTTAAAATTTGCTTTTAAAATAATTTAAAAATCATATTTTCCAAGGGAAAGCAGAAGACTCATAGCCTTTCATTTTAGAGTGCTGCCCACAGAACGTTATTTTGTCTGATGTTTGCAGCCCTCATGAAAGTATTCCCCCTAATACATGTATGGAATTAAATTTCTGTCCCGGTAGATTTTGTCACACCTGATATCCATTCTGTTTCCTGCATTTTTGTTTCCAGGGCTGACAGTCTCACTGCTGGTAACCCAAACATGACACATGGCTTACAAAGGTCTGAAAATGACTTATGAAGAGAATATTTACTTTTGCCCACCAGCGAAACTTGTCCTTAGTGGTCAGATCAGAATGATCACCTCATGCTGGGAAACAGTGTAGTGTATTTGCTGGCTGAATACTGACCTGAAACATTTGCAATCACCGACGAAGTTAATCCTACATGTGGATGTTGTTCCCCCCATTTCCTCCTCCCCCATCAATACCATCTGACTGGGAAGAAGATGGCCGAGAGTTCCTCGAACGAGGCTGGCCATTCAGTCCAAGTGGTGTTCCCAATCGATGGCTCATTTGGGATGCAGTATCATCCGACTCCCAGCGCTCCAGCTCCTCTCGCACAAGTCGCTCCATTTGTTCCCTGTGGATTTCATTGTCACGGCCCAGTCTTTCATCCTAAACACATTAAAAGACACAAGCTGGAAGCGCAGCTTCCAAACTGCAGTCTAAGCAAAATCCAATAGGAAATTCTTGCACCACTCAAGTACTTCCACAGGCCACTGGAGAAACACAGCTACCACAGTAAATTGTTTTATTTCCAGTGATGCAATACCTTCACTTAGGAAAGCACAATTTGTATTACACTTTTTGTATTTAAATCCACCTCCAGAAATGTAAACTATACCAAGAAGAGCACACCCATGAAGAAGCCCCACCTCAAGAACAAGTAACACCCAGGATCACTATATCTGTGACAGGGCAATTGCAAGTCTGACCTACATAACCCACCAAGACAGTCCTCCTGATAACACCCACCTCCTGACAGCCCTATTCTGTGTGTTCTTGCTCCCATCAGGAAGCCGACAGATTTTAGCATCCACAGAAATAACACGTTTCTCCAACTGTCCACTTCCAAAAGGCCCCCAAGAAAGAGAAGGTGAAAGAGGAAGCAATAGAAGTCAGGTAACCCTGGTGGCAGAAATGAGCTGCTTCCCCCTGCCACACACAATCCCAGAAGCAACACGGGAGAATAAGAACAGGCAGGGCCTGTTGGGCCGGATCCCCAAGACTCTAACAGTTCATAAAATTGTATGAATGCTAACAGACACTAAAGGATGAACTTTAGCAACTACTGAATATCATGGGTTTAAATGGTGACACAGGCCTGCTATAAGACAGGTTGTCATAACTGAACCTTGGATCATGCCCTCAAAATTTAATGTTTTAAATTTCATGTTTTTCTAACACATAAGTGGAATTACTTGGCCACTGCCAAATCACCCACCTCACCTTTTCCAACACTCCCTTCAATCCTCCCTCCCCATCCAAGCATTAGGAAGAAGTGCTAACAGCAAGGAAGCCGTGTAGGTTGTGACCAGACTGGAGAGTTCCTTACCTCTGTCACTCCATCTAACAGTCTTCCCAACACATCCCTCCTCTTTATCTTGGCTCTCTCCATTGCCTCGAGCTTCACAATCACTGCATCGATTTTGGAAACAATGCTGCCGATGGAATGCTCCATGCGATCGACCCGCCTCATGAGTCTGAGGGCAACAAGTGGGAGCTTCAGTGACTCTGACATTCCCCAGTCAGCATCGTTCTAGCATGTCAACACACAGAGCAGATAAGGATGAGACACCATTTTTATTCAAGAGCCCATCTGACTTCCCACAGACGAGCCCTACTGTTCAGGAGGGACAACGTACACTAGAGCATGAAGACAGAATGGGGTAAAAGCACATGGAAAAAAAAGTACATCTTTCTCTCTGTTTTCATTGCTTTTAGGGCATCATCATAAAAATTTTTTCATTCCAGTTACATAGTTCTTTACTCATTTAGTATCATTATAATTAATTCATATGGAGATCTATTATTTCAGACGAAATACACGGTCACAAGTAATTTAATCTTATTAGAAACAACAGCTGAAGTTCTCACTGAACCTAGAAAAACCTCGAGGTTTTACTACTTAAAAAAACAGAAAAGTCTTCTAGTGTTATTGTAACATGATCATTTTATCTGTCTTTTCACTGACCAGGTTTTAAGGACATGAGGGGTTTTGCTGGTTTTTTTTTAAAATTGTTTATTCTAATTTTTCATTTTCTAACCAATTCCCACGAGGCTCTCTAAAGCACTTCCAGTTTAGATATTATTTGAAAGCTACTAAAAGGTGCAACTTCTGCACCATAAAAACATAACACTTTTTTTAATTAATAATTTAATACTCAGAGTTACAGGAAAGAACACTATATAATGGAAAAGAGAAAACCCACAAGGAAAAAGAAACAAAATCCAGAATCCACCATGCGGATTTGTCCCCCTCAGAAGGATAAACTTACACTTGGAATTCCTCATAGGAGACCCCACTAGAGCTGCTGCCCCTTCTCCTGGAGCTGTGTCCACTGTCTTCATCCTCATCCTCCTCGGAGTCATCCAAACTCCGGGGGAAGCTGCGGCTGCTCAGAGGACGTGGCAGAGAGCTCCTATCCAGGTCCAAATCCTCCTTTGTGAAAACACATGCCAGAGAGAGAGAAGATGTAAAAACTTTCACCTGTACATGGGGGATGGTGGTGATGAGGTCAAAGACCACCTGCCCTCCATCCGCTCCCCTGTGCCTTTTCACAGTGCTGCTCAGACAGCCAGGGATGACAGCAAATGTGAAGGGCAACAAGAGGATTCTTCTGAGGCAGCAAACCAGCACGGGGAGCAGACTGGCAGACAGCGCTGGTGGCACAGCAGTCCTAATGCTGAGCTCACCCTCTCTTTCTCCAGGTCATCTCTCATCTGCTGATGTTCATGTTCTGTCAATTCCTGGTCCCCATCCTGGTCATATTTGGTAAATATTGCTTCAATCTCTGCATCTGTGTGCCCCTTCCTGAAAAGGTAGTAAAAGCAGTTCCCTTACTTTCCATTTTTCAGATGCTGAAAGAATCTTTAGTATTAGAAAACACTTCATTTCAGACAGACTTTCATCTCCAAGACAAAGACATGACTGATTCCAGTATTGCCTACAAATTCACAATATGGATAAAAAACCCTTGCTCCTCACCTTTCATTAGTTTATAGCACCAATCTCCCCTACACTGCAGCCTGCTCCTTCCCAACTATCCCTTCCATACCTCCTTGATTTGTTCCCTTTCCCTGGACTCCTGCCTGTTCACAAACTTCTTCAGTGGTCTGACGGAAACATTACCATTTCCTCAAAGGTCTTAAATCTCTGCTTCCTCAGAACCTTTTCCCCCACAACACAGAAATTCAAAGAGGTTGGGCCCTAGAGCTCCAAATCCTTTCTCTAATGTGGGATGCTGCCCCAATGCAGCAACATCAGTGACAGTGTAGACTGCAGGGACCATGCGTCTTTATTAGTGTAGTCTTGCCACACCACAGAAGCTGAAGAAAAATCACTTCAAAATCTTAAGATCACATATCTCTGGGAATACTACTCAAGACAAGCATAAGAACCCCCTTACCCTTTTAGATCTTGCCGGAGTTCATCAAAATTTAGTTTTCCTCCACCTTGTCTCAGACTTTCTGAAATGTCATCAACAGTAGTCTTCTTCAGTTTAAGTTTGATCATGGCTTTGTTGTAGCCCTAAAAGAGAAAGCGAAATTTTAGTGTTTGTCATGAAATGTTAAGATTTGATTTCTAATAATTTTTTTATTATAAAAATCAGCTATACTATCATTCAGTGTGTTACAAAAGTCCTGCAAGAATTTGTCTCTTCCTCCAATTTATCCATCTTTTATTTAAGCATTTAAATACCTTTGCAGTCAGAGGTAAGGCTTTCATCATTCAATTTGCAATTCAATTATTGAGTAGGAATGGAGTATTTTGTCCCACAAAGACACCTTTGGCAGCTACTGACAGTTTTAAATAATGCTACAAGGTACAACCTGCTGCAGTCATTTTGCTTATCTCTCATTCTTCAGTTGTAAGAATGACTTTTAAAAGAATCCTCATCCAAAAATAACAGCACTTTTCACTGCTCTGTTCTAATAACAAGTTTAATAAAAGTCTGTGTTGCTGCTCATGCTGAGTATGCGTTTAGACATTTCTGACCATGGCACAGCACTGCATCCATGCCAGAGCACATGCATGTGCACATGTTTCTCCTCAACTAGGATTTAGGTCAGGCTCCCAACTTTGTATTCAACAACCTTACTGATAGCTGCTTCTGGGAGCTCCCAGCACATTAGTCAAGATTTGCCTCGTCTTATTTTCTGAAATGGAGTAAATCTGAATTCTGTGACCATACCAAATATCAGTTTAACTTTATCAGTTCAATATTTCTGTACGTATCTAGACAGAAAAATCCTGTGTCATATTCAGTAGGCTGATCACTCTAAGCAAAGTCTCAGATGACTAAAATACATTGTGATGTAAAGTTTTATTCAGTTAATTTACACTCAGCTTAGATTCATTTATTTTAAAAGATGTGTATTTTCATCAGCTGCTGCCAGTTTTACTCTGCACAGTTTATGTAGCATTTTATGAAATAAGTTCAGATGAGAGTAATAAGACATCAAACAAACGAAACATTACTTTTACCTTTCTGATAAGGTCAGACAGTTCCATTTCTGCCTTCTGTTGTGCCATGTCCGACTTGACTTCAGAGTATGTATCATTGATAATGGCCAAAAACATGTTCTGTTCACAAGAGAAATCAAGAAGCCCAATTTGAAATTTCAACACGTCTGAGCCCTACTGCTCCTATGACTTATACATGAATTTTTTATACATGTGCAGACCTATATATGATTTTTTTTTTTAGAAGTTCACTAGAAAATGGTGGGCTGTTCAAAAAGCACTAACATCAAGAGCTTGATATGGAAATACAATGTGTGCTGCAGTATAACAACTTTTAATCAAGACAGTTATTAATATAACTGGAGAATTAATTTCTAGAGAGGCTTCACACCTACACACAGCAGAGGCAATAAACCAAGCCTGTTTAATGTTATATGTATGTTTGGCCCTTTACTTGGCAAGGCCAAACTTACACAGGTAACGACAATGAATCAATCAAGGCAACACAGCTGGCAACAAAAATGCCTGAGGAATCAAGTTAACTACTCATCCTGTAATAAACAGCACAAACAAAAGGTTCTTTTCTAGTTACAGCTCTGTTTGCATTTCACACTACAGATAAAAACCAAAAAGCTTAAAATCAGACACTACACTTGGCATGTATGGCATCAACTCTGAAAAGAGCTTGGTCACTCGTTCTGAGAAAAGAGAAAATACTGGCCTCACTACCAGTGAGCATGCATGTAGCAAGCATATAACTGACTTGAGCCATGCTGTCATTACTGAAAGGTTCCTAATGGACATGGAGTAAACATCACTGAGTTGCAAGTTGTACATTCATGTTCAAGAAGAACTACTAAATTTACTGGCATGTTCAATGTGCCACTCTCATTCAGAAAGGCTTTGTTAAACCTCTGTTTCCTCATGGACTGAAAAAACCTGCTTTAGAACAACCTTCCAGTGCTGTATTCTTCATGCATTCTTGCCCAACACCAGAGAAGTAAGAGGTAACTTGACTACTGATTATTTTGCTTTCAGCTGCCCAACATTAAGAATTGACACTTTCTATCCATCTTCCCTAACTCAGTGTCTCAGACTGGTCTCCAGGGGCTGACATCAACATATCACTCCAAGCCAAATGAGAGACTGTACAAATATTAATAAGCACACAAATTATAGACAGTATTTTGGATAACCTGCTGTGACTTCACAGTTCTGCTGCACCTTAGAAAAAAATATTTCTTTCCCTTGCTGGACACTTAAGATGCTGTTCCTCTGGAATTTGTGAGGCACTACAAAGCAAACACAAAACCTGCCTCATTTGCTTCTTTGGCCAGAGAGACCCATGTTATTTTTCTACTGGCTACTGGTCCATCTCACTGAACACTTAAGATTCTCTGCTTCCTTAGTAGCAAACATCCAGGATGAAGTCTTTTGCCACAAATTAAACCTGAATGCCACTCCTCATCTTAAATAATAATAATAATAGAATGTTTCATTAAGTCCAAGGGTCATTAAATAACTCTGAAAGTTACGATGATACAGGACTGATGTAAGGTTAGTAAAATCCTGCTCTAATACTTGATGTCTTATCAAATCACCAAAACACACACAGTTTGGGGAATGATCTGAAGCTTCCTGCTCAGATAACAGCTTCCATCTGGTGCTATCATAAGAAATAAAATCACTATATATTGTTAGTACCAAACTAACTGAAAAATACATCCAGGTAGAAGATACCAGAGCTCTCCAGTTGTATTGACATAAAAAATATAATTTATTGGTATCCTAGGTTTCTAAGAGAGAGGTCTCTTCCCTCCATTTTGTTATATAAATTATCAGTAAGACTGTAATATGGATTCAATACTAGTATTAACAGAGTATACAAAAGATGAGTAGTCACTAACAACACACTCACTGATTTGTCAGTAATGCCTACATGCTGCCCCTCAGGTAAGCTGAGCTTCTTATAACGCTCTTTGAAAAGCGTACAGGTAATCTGCATTGGGAAGGGGAGAAAGACAGGGGCTACTCTGCCCTTGAGAAGTAAAAGAAGATAGAAGAGAGGCAAACCTGGATTTCTGAAACCTGCTGCACTGCTGATGAACTAGGCTCTTCTAGCAGAAAATCTGTGAACCAGGTTGCTGTAAACACAGCCAGTCACACATTTTTGAACCAAGAGCCTGCACAGCTACTACAGGTACTTTTCAACAAAAGATACAGGTTTGCTGTGTATGCCAACCAGGTACTATTCAGATTTTAGAAATAAAATTCTTCTTCATAATAATAATAAAAAAAAAAATTAAAAAAACCCACAGCGTGGAGCACTACATGGGAATGACAACAAACATACAATGCAAATCTATTTTAAATGAAGCAAAAAATGAAAGAGTGTGTAACCAGACATGTAAAATTCAGGCCCCTACATGGGCCACACACTCATCATTATCAGAAAAAGGCACAAGTAGCAGTGGGAATCAAAGAAAAAGAAACACAAAAATAGCCACCTGCCCACCCCGCATAAACAAAGTGTACATACCAAAAGAATGAAGAACATAAAGAACACAAATGTAGTGAAATAAATTGGTCCCAAAATTCGATTAGCTTCTTCAACCTCTGTGAAGTTGAAGTCTCCCAAAATGATGCGGAACTGAGTAAATCTTAAAAAAACAAAACATATCCAGGAGTTGAAGAAAACATTTTTGGAGCTGTGAAAGGATACTCAAACTATTTTTTTCTAACAGTCTGACTGATGGGCTGCAGAGAGGCCTGCACTACTCTAGTACTTTACCAGGCACTGCAATAATCAGTTCTCAAGTCCATCTCTGGGCACAACCAAACTCATGGTCAGATGCCACACAGAACAAAACCAACGTGGTTACCTCTGCTTTTCAGTTGCTTGGGGGCAACAGGAAGCAGAGCAAACCAACGATTACCATTATGGAGCCTTAAGACCCACTACCATCTCTCTCACATACATACAACCCCAACCCTTTCCCTCTAAAGTTGTCTGGACAGTGCCAAGGCTGGAAGAGGCTCGGCATTTTACAGCAGAATCAGCTTATTTCAAGTTCCTCCACTTCTCTATTAGGGGGCAGGGGGAACTGGTTACTGAACAAGCTGTTAATTGCCTCAGTTACAATCAGGTCATGTTGTAGCAAATCAATAAAGGAAAAAATTATTAACAACCTTATATTAAGTCCTGTCACTCTCCTGGATTCTAGCAGATGCTTACAAATGTTCTGGTTAGCTAAGACAGACGCCATTTGAGTCAACCAACTACAAACACTAAGCACAGCCTTATTATGCACCCAACATTTCTGTAAGCATGTAACTGCTGAACACGGAGCCATTGCTTTGTCTGGGAATGTGACCAACTGCTATAAAAACCATGTCATTTCCAACAATGAAAACCTGCCATTTTTAGCTCACTGATCTGACTATTATCTGACAGCATATTTTTAATCTCACAGCAAAAACGTTTTCTAAGCTAAAAATTATAAAAAAATGCATTTGCTACTGGGCTACATCAACAGTGATATGTCTGCAGCTATCTATTTAGATGGATGTTGTAAGGATTCGCCTCTGATAAGGCGAGCAGATCCATTTACCAATGTACTGGGAAATTCTTTGCATTTTTTATGCCTGTACTTACATGCAATCCTGGAAAGTGCTGAAGTCATCAATTTGAGTGCCAAAGACAAGATAGGCCAACTGAGCATACGCTAAGAAAATAATGAAAAACATAATAGCAAAGCCAATGACATCTTTGACACAGCGAGACATGGTAGTGGATAACTGACTCATCGTTCTGTTGAAGTTAACAAATTTGAAAAGCTGTTAAAAGAAAAAAAAAAACCAAGAAAAACCTGTAAAGACAAGGAAGACAATTTCTCAACACAATTGCTCTCCTGCCTTTTACACCAGATGTCTTACTGGATATGCTTGGAGACAAAGTCAGTTAATTTACATTTAGAAATACATCACTTCCTAAAGCTTGAAAGGTGAGGAAAATTGTTTGAGAAGGCAGACTTCTTGTTTGGGTGTGGGTTTTTTTTTTCATTTCTCTATTTGGCATCCTGGCTTCAGAACACCATTACCAAAACACTTACAAAAGTCTATTTATTCATCTTTATCTTCAATGAAGATGGCTAGATATGAAGTAGTAAAATACAACAAAAGCAGATCTCACAGCTTTGATTTGCTCCAAGCAGGTAGCTGAAGTAGAGACTTCCCAAGATCCCCTCCAAACTGCATTATTCTGTTACTCTGCAGTTTATCACTACTTCTTATAATGAGCCACTTTATTTCTTAACCATGATGCAAAAATTAGATGTAACTTTTTCTTATGAAACAGTAAGAGACTAGCTAACTTGCTTGATGAATCTAAGCATTGGAGTTGAAATTCACTTATCACTGATCTCACATTTCCCCTGTTAGTTTATTAACTAAATGTTCCTCTGCAACTTTATACATATAGAGGGCAGAAAATGAGTATAGGCATGAAAAGAAGCACCACTGGAAAGGAGAAGTTACTTTTAACTAAAGCAATATATATATTGAGTTTTCAAATTAATTGGATTAGCTTTACCAACTCTTCTAATGATTCAGAAGTTTGGAATAAATAATATGGGCATGGTTTAACCAGGCTAGGATAAGGCAGTACCCAGTAAGAATTACTGACTTAGCAATCGACGAATAATAAAAACATTTCCTGTGTTTGCTGACAAAACACCAGCACTGACTATATCATCCAGATTTTAACAAGAGCTGACTAAACCTGTGGCAAATTACAACCTTGCTTTTCATCTGCAAGAAGTTACCCCTGTGTTCTGACTTTCTTGCAGGACCAATTTTGGGAGAAACACAACTAAAACTCAAATAATGTATCATGAGAAACTCAGAATACTGCTTACATTCTAACATTAGAATAAGGATGTGTGTGTTAGAGTTACCTTAATCCAGACAAAAAACACGGTGACTGCAGTAATGTTGTTGAACTGCATTTGCCAATATGCCAAAGGTTCAAAATTGGGGAATGAGTTCTGATCTTCCAGTAGCTTCTTCAGGAGCATATCAACAGTTGATGTCCTGTAAATGCTAATTCCTACAGCTACCACAGAGAGCTGAGTGCAAAAGAAATGTACAAATTTACAAAAGGTGATTAGGAGTTTAAACCAACTTGTTTTAGCCACATACGTCAGAAAATATTAGGATATGAGGAACTTCATATTATTTATACATAACTTTATGTTATTTATAGCACATTTATACCATAAAGTGAGCTTTGAGTAAAAGTAAACAATACTGTTTTCAAGGTGTCCTGACTATAAAGTTTCAAACAGAAAAGAGATTGCACAGAGCCTAGGGAACACAAAACAAAAAAATCACTTATATAAACTTCTCAGAGTCCTTCAGGGTCAACTCCTCTGATCACCAATCCCACTAGTGCTTAGAGCCAGGCAGCTGGAGGGGCCAGGTTTCACTCAGCAGTAATTTACCAGCCCAGCTGCTGTTTGACATGGGATCCAAACTACAATTTCTGGACATACCAGGAAATGCATTTCACAAGAAAATCATTATAGTCCTGGACTACAGATAAATAGTCTGGGAGTGAAGATTTGGAAGTCATTTCCTTGTCAGAATCAAAGGACAAGATGAGAGTGACACCTGGCAGTCTCAGAAAAGTGAAGCTGTCACAGAGAAGAAAATATAAGGAAGGAAATATGACAATTCAAAAACACAAAAGTGACAAGAGTAAAGAGCAGAAAGACAGCAGTAGCCAAAAAGGCACTTCAGTTTCTCCAGAGTACAGACTGCCCAGTATTGCCCAGAACAAGCTAGAGCAGAGAAGCTGCAGTTCTACTGTACGGGTAAGGTTCTTGCTTTGATCTCTGCAAATGTGCCGTTCATTAGTGTAAGTGAACACTTCACCATGTAAGCAGAGTCATGGGTACATAATTCTAAAATTTTTAATGCCCCTCAGGCAAGGTATAAACGTAGAATTTTGACCCTTTGTGTGAATGAATTTTACACTTACACTTGAACACTCTTCACTGACTGTAACAGCCAAGCATCTTATTCCTGCTCCCACCATTAAGTATAACAAACAGCACACACTTCATGTAAACATACTCCGAAATTTAAAAAGCACTGTGATGCAAGTATGATTTCTCTGGATTACAGATACTAAATTCAAGACTTGAAACCTTTGATTTATCCAAGCCTGAAGATACAAAACGAGTGTGGGACTGGAACTATTTCAGCACTTCTGGCTTTGTATACTTTTGGTAAGAACAGCTTGACATGAGTCCAGAGAGAATTATATTATGTAGCTTTAAATCCAAAACTCAGATTTTCTGCTACACCAAGAATTACTGATGTGCAACACTGTCCACTTAACCAACAAAGCAGCCCTGACAGCTGCTAGCACTCTACAAGTTTGAGACACTTCTTCAAACTTGGTATTAGCTGGTGAGTATTTAACATCACAATAAATCTCTTTGTGGTTCTTTGCAAAAACACATTCAAATCCCAGTCCCATTCCTCAAAATGCAAATCACTACTTTAAAGTGGATGATTTTCTTACTTGAAAGCCAGTGCATTAGTCTGTATCAGATACATAGAACAGAGGGCAAGTTTGTTACCTCTGATAATGGCTATGCCTCTACAGACAAATCCTGAAAAGCATGATGGACAAACGCTCTAACTTTGCACCAGGACGCAAAGGTTGAAACCACTGAAGACAGAACAACTGAATTTGCAAAACACACCAACATTACGACACAGACTAAAAAAATCTTATTCAGACTGAGCAGCCTAATAGTCTGTAAGTATCATTCCTAAAGACGGTCCTATCCCTTAAACCCACAATAGGAATACCAAGTCACCAGTGTCTTCCACAAAGTGCATTTTAGAAAGCAAGTTCAGCCTTATTATAAAGGTCACTTACCACAATGATAAGGATATCAAGGCAATTCCAAAGACTTCTGAAGTAGCGCAGTCTGTGAATGTGAATTTCTAAGATCTCTTCCACCATATAATAAAGAACAAAAAGACAAAATGCCATTTCACAGGCTGCCAGGAAAAAATCAAAAGTGGAGATGTAATGAATCAGCCTCACTGGCTGAAATTGCCAAGACGTAACAAGGCCTCCAGTTGCTGGAAACTCCACCAACAACCTGCATTTAAAGAAAGGCAAAGAAGAAAATACTTAAATATACACAGAGCTGATGAAAAGCACTACTAAAAGATACTTGGTTTTATTTATATAACTATTTAAATAATGGAAACAAGACCACATATGATTCAGAAAAGACACCATGCAAAAGGTGTAAACATGACCATGCTCAATTTTGAGTAAAACCCAAAGCTTTTTAGGAACAGTGAGAAAACAGAGATATTTGTTTTCATTTCTATCTGTTTCATGGTGTCTAAAGACTGATGCAGTATACCCATGTATTTACTTGACTAAGCCAACTCACTAGAGAAGTCGCCTGCAAACTGCACCCAAACCGCTGTGGCATCAGGAAAGTCAGGACTGCCTCCAGATAGTGAGTGCAGACACCATGTGGAGTCTCACTTCTGCGACAGGGAGGCACGTCACTGCAGACATCTGTCTCCTTTATACAAAACATATGCTTACCCACATCCTAAAACAAAGCAATCACAAGAAAACCCCAAGTCTACAACCCACGCTGTGCAACTGAATGCTGCTGTGGTTCTGTTCATACCTGACGACGCAGAACAGGTTGATGTTTGCATTGTACACGGAGAAATCAATGAAAGCTGCTCTGGTCCCTCTGTCCAGCCACAGGTTCTTCTTAAGGCTAGCAATCTGCAGAGCTGTCACTTCTCTGGTCCTCGAGAGGTCTTGGTAATAACCAGCCCCGCTGTATGTGGCAATCAAGCCCCAGTGGCTGCTCCCATTCAAATCCTTCTCATTGGTATATGTCCAACTAGTTCAAAAGTAAGTGAAGCAGAACACGTTGGTCTTCCCACCTTCAACTTAAAATTAACAAAATAGAAACCAACAAAACCTGACCAAAAACCCTGTATCAGTTACTTAAAGCTGCTTTAAGAGGTGCTAGTTAAAAGTTTTGATGTACCCCGGAGAAAGAAAAGTTCTTTTGACAAATACAATAAAATTAAGATAAAAAGATGTGTCACAAGTATATTAATTACGAAACCCACTCACAAAGAATTTCTGTCCTCGGGGAAACAAAGAAACTGGCCTTTACATAGTTACATTCCACCTCCAAAACCTTTTACGGTTCAACTCACAAATCATCCTCCAAGAGGGGCAGTGTTATTCCTGTTTTTAGCCAGGGAAGACAACTTGCTGAAACCCACTGCAGCAACACAATCTGTGATACCAGAACAGGTGAGGTCTGCAGTGCTGCGCTCAGAATGCAGCATGTCTCCCATGCACAGCAGCTACTGATGGCACAGGGACAGCTCCTGAACTCAGTGGGATCAGGAGCACAGTCCTCTCCAAGTCTGGAAGGTTTCTCCAAGAGCAGAACTGGCAGCTGCTCTGTATTTACCTGGCATTACAGACAGAACATACAAAAGCAAATGCAAAGTTGCCTCTGCCAAGTGACTTAGTGTGTAATTCAGCATAAGCCAGGCCAGGAAATAAGGAAAAAAAGTCTGTGTCTACAGGAATACTACGTACGCGGTTCCATTTCGAAGTCCAAAAGGAGCAGTATCCTCATTAGCTACAGAATAGACATCATAGCAGTCTTTGATTTCATCCTTTAAATCTTCAGGTATTGAGCATGAACCATTTCTGACTTTCAGCTGCCGAATGCGAGGCACCCCAAGGAGCAGGTTCTCATAATAAATGAAGCTTTTGTTTTCTGCCATGGTTTTGTTGTTGTACCACATCTCCCAGTAAAGACCATCAAGCAAAGGGCCTTCTGTGAACTGTGGAGGACAACAGAATTTTATTTGGCACATTGCCAGCATTGTTTTTATAGGTCTTCATTCCATGGAGGTGTTAGAATTGCAGTTGATAATTTTACTGACAGAAGGCCTTACTTTACCTGTCCTCCAAAGACATTCCACCATCTGGCCCCACCCTGCCCCACCAGCATGACCTGGGTTCTAAACTTTTACATATCAAAGGCCTACTTTGTTCCATAGCCTTGACATTGTGCACATAGATCTTCTTGCACAAACCCTACCATGTTAGAAAATAAGATCCTGCAGTTAAATTTAGAGGTCATGACAGGACAAGCAAACCACAACAACAGAGATACAAAAACTCGGGTTTAGATTACCTTCCAGAAGTCATCCATGGTGGACAAAGTTTTGAAATCAGTTCTCTCTGTTTTTGATACAGGTGTTTCCAGGAAGAGCTGCGACATAACCCTTGTATAATAGTACATACTGGAACTCACTGTCCCATAAGTCACTGCAAAAGATTCGGTAAGAAGTGAGAGATAAAGGAATGAGGGAAAGAGAAGAAAAGAAAAAGAACAAAAAAAGGTACTTTGTTCTGCTTTGAATACATCAGACTGTATTTGTACATATTTTGTACTGGAATGGATAAGCTTCAAACCAAAACAAAATCCACATCAAGCACCATCTGTCAACTGTTACTGAAATACAAAAGGCAGGGAAGATAGAATGATTGATCAGTTTAAAATACTCTCTTCTCCTTCCCACACCTCATTCTATTGTTAATACTTCTACAAAAGCTAACCTCAAGAAAAACATATACATGATTCAGCAGCCTGAAGAGAAGCAGCTACTGCCTTTTTAGGTGACTTGTGCTATCCAAGGCATGCACAGAGAACCGGTGTGGATGGCAAAAAGCCCTCAGGAGAACTATGCCCTGGTTGAGCAGTTAATGACAGTCAATCAGGATATTGCAGGGCCCTGGGAATGACACTGGAACTTATGGTTAGGCAGTGAACCTCCACCCCAGACGTGCAGTCCTTTTAAGAGAAACTCCACACAGGAAATAAATGACCACGTGTTACTTCTTTTCCTCCCACTGGGCCAAGCATTTGGATGAGGACCACAGAGTATAAATTATAAAACGATGTACAAAGCCAAGATGGCTTGAGAGAATAGTCTCTGGTGTGGATATGGTTACTGCCTAGAAATACTTATAACCATTTTAAGGCTAAAATTCAGAGGAGTCTGAAAGATTAGGCCTAAAATGAATAATCGCTGTCAGTATTGACAATTTTATAAGATGTTTTCTTTAGCAAATGTTTTCTTTAGCAACCACAGAATAAGAACTATTTTTAATGGAGTTCTGCTGTGGCACATGGAATCTATCACATGACTATGCAATACCTGGATTCTCTCTAAATATGTACTCTCAAAAACATAAGGGAACAAGAAATACCCACAGAATTTAGCCTGCACTGGAAAGCTCTCTCCTAGAGCATGCCAAGCCACAGACCAGACAGACCAGACTGTCCTATAGTTATTGCTTATGTGTAAAATAAAAAGGATAGCACTTAAAAAATACTAATGAGTTAGCAATATCTCTAGATATTTAACACACTACATTTTTCTTTTATTCTGTTTCCAAAAAATCTTTTCCTGTAGCAAAACAAACTGTTAAAAGCCTGATATAAGTCAAACTTCTCCCACTGAAACCAATTTCATTTTAATGCTACACCTCTCTTGGTGGCACAGCATGTCAGCCTCAAGCAGTCTTACATTACTTCATAAACCTGCACTAAGCATTCTTATTGGACTCATGGAGGAAGAAACCCCATGATATTTAGTATATAAACAGGTTTGCAGTACAACACCAAAACAGTTTTGTCAATGGTATAAAGTTTGAGGCTTTCAGTACTTCTACTACATTCAAGCAGGGTAGACCTGCTCTCAGAGTCAGTCTACTATTGTAGTTTTGCATCTGCTTTTCTCCTCCAAGATTCCCTCATCACCTTCTTGTATTACAACTGATCATAAACAAACTGTCACTGACATCTCAGCCATTTAGAGCAGAACTGCCCACACTAAAACCTGGAGAACTGAAACATATCAGCTTTCCAAAGACGCACTAACTCAATGCATACAGATTTTGCTGTTGTTCTCCCTAGCGACCGAATAAAACATCTACTTCATAACTCTATACTGGGTTCTTTCTTGCATTGTAGATTGAATTTTACTCTGTTCTGTGTTCTAGAATGTTATGATACTTCATATGGTATCAAGACAACAAAACAAATGACACACTTAAATCACAGAAGTCTCCAGCTGTGATCCATATACACCTGAATACTGAAACATCCAACATCACACAAATACAGATTATCAGATATTTCTAAGTTGCCAGCATTATCTCTGCCTTTCCAGCTACTTAGAAAGAAATGTTATTCTTAGAATGATCTGGACATAAGCTTGGTGATGAATTTGAAACTTGGTGATTTAATCTAATGATTTGCCCTAGATGACTACGTTCTCCTCTTCACATCTATCAGTTCCATTCAGTGACTTCAAAATGCATAGCATTACACTGCAATATGGTACTACAATAAAAAAATGCTCTCTAAACCCAAAGAATATTATCATCCTGCTTAAAGATTCCAAACTTGTTAAGGCACAGAAAGTTGTAGTGTTTTCAATCTCAAGCAACAACCCATGCACAGAAATACTTGATTTCAAATATCTGCCTTGACATCTGCTCATTAATTCTTCTCCTACATCAAACAACCCTCATTCTGGAATCACAGACAGCAAGGAGATAGTACAGAACTGGATGCATTAGTGCTGAATGGTACTTACGGACACACAAGACCACAAGGAAAATCATGTATGTAATCAACTCCCGTAAAACACTTTTCAGATATCGCTCTCTGCTGGTGTTGCTTTCTTCCATGAGCCTTGTCCCCCACAGACCTTAAAAGGAAAACATATATAATGATGTGCCCAGACGTCTGATATTTGACACACAAGCGACATAATAAGTGCTTTTGAAAGCTTAACCTTTGTCACGTCTGCTGCAGGTTCTTCTACGAATTTTAAACTGATGTAAGTTTAAGTAAGAACAATTTCTTTCATAGACTGAATGGGGCCTGAGGCAGTATTAGCTATTCATGAGATACCACAATAATTTAGGAACAGCTCAGCAGAACTCTAACAGAATCTGCAGAAGATTTGCCAGAAGTGCTCTCACTTAGGACCACATGGTGTGAAAATGGATACAAGGATATAAAGACACACACAGATATAGCCATCCTTCAAGAAATGGAAGTATAGTGTTTTGGGTGTGGGGTTTTTTCGTTTTCTTTTTTTTGTTTTGTCTTGGTTTTGCGGTTTGTGTTTGTTTGTTTGTTTTGGGGGTTTTGTTTAGTTTTTTGTTTGTTTTGGTTTTGGTTGTTTGGGGTTTTTTTTTACATGAAAAGCACTGTTAGATCCCGGGCAGTCATCACAGCACCAAGCCTGATAGAATTCAAGAAGCATTTGGATGATACTCTCAGGCACATGGTGTGACTCTTGGGGATGGTCCTGGGCAGGGCCAGGAGTTGGACTCAATGATCCTTGTGGGTCCCTTCCAACTCAGCATATTCTGTGATTCTGTGAAAATGCATGTTCATTATCAAACCTTTATGAGTAGTCTTAACTAACTTTCCACGTGAAAGGAGGATACATGAATCAAACATATTTTTAAAAACACCCAAATCATAACCTTCCTCTCCCAGATAGGCAAGGCATGTTCAACAGAGACACAGCAAGGATCTTGGTGAGCATTTCTACACAGTCTCTTTCCCTGCACAACAGTTATCATTTAAACACTAGTAGCTGCCTAAATGAGCAACTCCCATCTAAGCTGTCAAATTGAGCAACAGTGTTAGCTGAACTGTTTCCGTCTGCCACTCACTTCATATCATACTTGACATTCTCAAGTAGACACTGTAAGAGAAGCTATTGATAGGTTCTTTCCTAAAGGGTAACTGAAAAGCAAAAGGACCTTTTAAATGGAGTCCCTAAAAGAAACAACCATCTTAAAACAAAAACACAGTAACCACCATACTTATTTCCTATGCCTAATACAGAACAGAAAAAAAAGGTGGAAACAGCTGCTGATGCTCAGATCAGAACTGCTACCTTCAGGGAACTTCTCTTCACTGAAGCCTAAATAAAGCAAGGCAATTTGACTTTAATTTAGGTGAGAGAGAAAGCGTATAAAAATTCACTCTTACAGAACCACACTAAACTTCCATCCTTTTCAGGTGCTTTAAACAGTTAACCTTTCAAAACACCCCTTACTTCTCAGTAGATGGAAATGAAGTAACCTCAAACTCCCTAGGAAAAAATCTTGAATCCATCAAACATACCACAGTAATTTGAAGTCAAATGGAACAGCAACAAGGGATAGCCAAAACACATTATAAAGCTGTCAATGAAGCAAGAGTTCAGTCGATCTGCAACCACTGCTGTAAAACCAAGACAAAGGGCTAATCTGCCTGCGGCAGACCTTTGTTTGCTAACAAAGAGATGGGAATAAGAAGCTCTTCCCTCGACCTAAAAATATGAGGTTTATTCAAATTGTTAGGTGTTTCTAAAAGAAAAAAAGAAAAAAAGAAAGAAGCCTTTCAGCTACCACACTTTTAAGTTGTGAGGTAAACAAGTAAAATTCTCTTGCATAGGCACAGTGAGCACTAAATCTTAGAATTAATCTCTGTTCACATTCCTTAATTAGTAACTTATAACCTTCAGTAGTGTCAGCCCCAAAACAAGAGAGCTTTTTCAAAGCTGTTCTTTAAAGCCAAGTTTGAAAAGTTACATAAAAAGACTGCAACTTTACTACACAGAATGCCAAATCCTCCCCATTAGGTCATTCTTGAAAACACAAACACAAGTCCAGGAACACTTACAGAGTTACTAATAATAAAGAACTCCACAAACTCAGCCTCTAACACAGGACTACGTTGCACTAGCAACCCTCATAATAGAGGCAGGAAAACATTACGGATGAGAGAAGGAAAAAGCTGGAAGAGCCAGTGAGCTAAACTGGCGAGAAAGCCAAGTCCTGGTTGTCAGTACATTACTCACCAATAAGAAATGTGGTGAGCAGAAGCAGAAAGCTTGCAAACTCAAACTCTGTCATATTAGACTATTGTTAGGAGTCAAGTCAGCAAAGACTGACAGAAAGTTACATGTGAAGAAAAAAACCCATCCAAACCACACCAGAGATCATATAATGATCTTTGTGTTAAATGAACTCTGAATTTGCCCATCAGCCAGCTTGAAGCTTTCATTTAGCTGTTACATTTTTACAACATATACATTATTTTCCTTTTCGCCTTATGAGAATACTGATTTAGATGCATCAAAAATAGTGGATGTAAGCAGTGCTGGATTTAAGTTGACAATCTGCTGCAAGCACCAAGAACATTTTGTTTCCTTATATAAATTTACAGTTTATCAACTTTTTGACAGAATCGATGTAATTCATTTATCAAACAAATCTGCAACTAACAGTCTCTCATTCTGTATCTCAGATGGCTTACCTGAAGAGTATAAAAACTCAGAAGAGTTGCCAAAAAGTAATGATAACAAAATAGATGAAATTTCATCTTACAGTAAGAAGTCTAGTTTGTTACACAGGAAATTGAAATCTTTCTGTTTACACACATATATAATGTTTTATATACATATGCATACATATATGTAATATATATAATGCACACATGTAATATATATAATGTATATGTACTTACATAAACACATATGCCTTTATAATCATAAAGCCAAGTTTATAAGGTACAGAAGCATATAAAGTAATTTAGATTTATGTAACAGTCCTAAGTTCTGAAGGAGCTCAGGCCAAGACACATGTCACTAACTAACCTGACTGCCCAGAAATTCTGAGGAAAGAATGAGACTGGGGGAAGGGAAGGAAAGGAAAGTGACCCTCAGACAAAGATGTTTTGTCTGAAAACAACAACAAAACACAGTCTCACAATCCTTAGCTCACGCTCCCTAGTAAGATACAGAGCCTGCAGTAAAAATGTCATGATGCATTCTTCAGGAAAGTAACAATTCATGAGTGACTGGGACAGATATTTGATACCTTCATTGAATGAGAACTAAGAAAACCTTTCAAGAAACGCCCAACATAGCCAGTATTGACACAAATTAAGACATGGCAGCTCTGGGTAATCAAGTACAGCCCTGCAGGGGAGGCTAGATTACCTTTCCAGCCTGGCTCTGGAAACAGACCTTGTTTTTACCCATCAAAACTTTTGATAACTTTCTCCTTAATAGAGTTATATAGTCAGCCCCTCCTCTCCTCTCAGCATCTGGGATGTCTGCTGAAGAGATCCGCAAAACTAGAAGGACTAAAGTCACTTCACAGAGACTCTTGTTAGAATCTGAAAAGAATCCACAAAGAGAAGAACCTAAAATACTGGTAGTCTGAAATAGCTGACTTTCTATTCACTTCGTGACTCCTGCTACAGTTTTCCCAACAGTTGCAATTACCAAAATCCCATTATCTTAAATCCTCTCTGCATTTTTCTTATTGACAGCAAGTAAAGTGTAACCTGTCACTGAATATCCTTCAGTAAAGAGTGACAACTTGTTTAGCCATGTACTAGTACTATTACTTGTGATATCCAAAGGATTAATCCCTCTTGTTGAGTTCTGCCTAGTGAGATGGAATTTCATTAAATAAATCTATGCTAACTTTCCTCTAGTCATCTTGAAATAAAACTGAGTACACCATTATCCAGTCTTCAAAGATCCTCATGGTTATCCATGGAATGTCAGAAGAACTATGCAGTGCTCTTTCCAATATTAAAACCTCAGTCATCCTTCCAGTGCCCTATAATTAATAATGTCAGGTTTGAAATCAGCCCTTTCACTGCGTAGCACAGTGACCACATTTTCAGAGAAGGTGCTACCTATGCCACAGGCAAGTATGGCACCCTGCAGTCCCTCCACAGCACTAAAGTCACACTCAGACATTTACTGTGCCCATGAATTTATAGCAACATTCTCATGAAAGAGCCAGAAATGCATCTGTCTACTACAGTAACTTTAGCTACACTTGCCTATAGAGCCAGGTCTGAAATCAAAAGAAACTGTGGATAATAACCACTCTGGGATAAATACACTTCAAACACTCCTACAACAGGAGTCCAAGTTTTTACATTTTACAGCTAAAAATAGAATACTACCAGCGTACAATGACTGTCTCAAAAGGCAAGAGGCAGCTGATCCATGGCCATTAGAGATAATGGCTTCTTGCACTGCAAGAACGTGTAACTTTGCAACCATTCCCCACACAATATACACTTGATTAACTGGCTAATGCCCAATGGAGAAGAGATTGCCAGTCAAAAGGATGCACAATACTACCACGCCAAAAGTGGTCCTCACCTCTTAGCCTGGAGGCAGAAATTAGAAGTTCAAGCTACAAACACACATCAGCTTCCAAACTGGTCATTCTAGCCAGAGATTCATTGCTTTTAGGCAGGAGGACAGGCAGAGGATCCATCTATCAGAGCAGGGCAAGAACATCTCTGCCAACATCTGCTTGATGCTGATGCCACTGAAGGCTCAGCTGCACTCATTCTGCCCAGCACAGCACATAGCTTCACCAATAGTCAGTTCTCGGCTCTGCTGCTTGCTCAGCTGAACAAGATGAATATATACATATGCTTAAAAACAAACAAACAAACCCCAACTGCTAAAAACAACATACTAAAAATAAACATTCTTCCTCCACTCATAAACAACCCTAAGCTGTAGATGCAGATAAACAGATGATTTAACAAATCATTTCACCAAGCCTTCGAACAGTAGCTCATTGCAGTGAGTCTGTCTGTCTGTCTGATAGACTTTCTTTCCATCTGCAAATACTCTAACTTTACACAAGTGACATGTTATTAAGCTCTGCCTGCAGGTTCAAAAGGGCTCAGAAATCAGCACCAAACTCAGTCCTAGTGTGGGTAATCTGTTTTGAGTATTACTGCACAAATCATGACAGAGAACCAACAGTAGCAACTCATGCCAGGTCATTACTAACTCAAGTCTCACTCACCTCATGTACAAACACTGCTGGTTTTCACCAAATTTAAAGACATAAACAGCAGGTTCCTTTTTGGCAAAAACCAATATGAAGGGAGCATGTGAATAGTCTACTTAGACAAGAATTTTTATAAGAAGACTTTACTTTCTCCATGTGAAGCAGTTCCTTTCCCAGGCAATTATATATCTCAGCAACAGACTAAAGGAAACACACCACTGAAGACTCCAAAATGCAGTGGTGCTAGTTCACACATAATGCAATCACTAATGGTATTTTTCCCAGTCATTCTGATCTCTTATTATGAAGTGACTTGAGTCATTGAATATTGTCCAAGTAAAATCTACTGAAAACATGCTCTATTCCATAATCTCTGCAAGTCTAACTTGCATCTAAGATACTGCAATGTTCAAGAGGGATTTGTTTTGGTGCAGTACAGCTGAAGCCAAAGAAATCATTATAGCAAATGATCTTTGAATGCACACAAAAATCAAAGAGAAGGCATATAGGATATACAATAGCCTAATTTACAAATCTTTGCTTAAAATCAAGTTTGTTTTGATAGATCTGCTGATGCTGTGCCAGCCAGTAACAATACTATTTACCACTTCGGAAAGTCCACATTTTAGAAGAAGGAACTATTTTCTAAATAGGGTTTACTTTTCCTGCAGCTTTGTAACTATAAAGATCTTGTCTGGCACTTAAACAAATCCTATGTTTAAAGTTCTCAGTTTGATGCTGACATTTTAAGCTTCTTTGAAAACGAAGGGGGGGTTTTCAATGTGTTCCCACAACCTTGAATCCAAAGAACTCCCCATCCACCACTTTCTCTGCTATGTCAAATCAACCCTGTACAAGGCCAGCTCAGTGCAGAGTTAATGCAGTAAGCTTAGAACAACACCTCAAATGCTCATTCAATGTGTGCCTGGTTTTACTTCAAGCTACGTCCCTGGTCCCAGCTGTGCAATCAACAGGCAGCTCTGGACTATCGAGGGCAGTTTCAAGGCACTGTGAAAAGCAAAAGTCCATCAAACACCCTCCCAACAAACCCATGCCAAGCATCCTATTCCATCCTAAACACCTCTTCTATAGGACAAGGGAAGCCAAAAAAGAGAGGATGACGAGCATTCTGCTCCAACTCTCCCAAGACCTGGTGTTGGGTCAGAAAGCCACATACATCCAGAAACTATCACAGAATCAACTAGGCTGGAAAAGACCTCTGAGACCATCAAATCCAGCCTATCACTTAACACCACCACGTCAACCAGACCACAGCACTAAGTGTCACGTCCAGTCTTTTTTTAAACACCTCCAGGGACGGTGACTCCAATCCCTCCCTGGGCAGCCCATTCCAATGTCTAATCGAGATTCCTCCTTACATCCAACCTAAACCTCCTCTATGAGGGAATGTCTTTCACAAAAACCAGCCAGGAGGAAGAGCTGGCATGAAGAGAGGTCTAAACACGACAGGGTAAAAAAGGGAGGGGGGGGGGGGGGGTGCATTGGGGTGGGGGGGGGGGGCATAACCGGGAAGGGGATCAGAAGATGGATGTGCACTAAGAGAGAGGCATAAGGACCGATGGGAAAAGAACACGGACAGAGGGAAAAGAGGGCAGGGAGTAAAAGGGTGGGTGGACAACAGGCAAAAGGGACTACAAACAACTCCTAAGTGCTCCTCCGAGCGCCAGCCGGCAGGAAGCGGCAGAGGCGCCGCTCGGGGCCGGGGGTCAGGGCGCAGGGGTGCGGGGCTGGGGCAGCGGCTCTCCCTCACCTCGCAGCCTCCGCGCCAGGCGCTTGGCCCAGGCCACTCTCCGGGGCGCGGCGCCGTCGGGCGGCCCCGGGAGGCGGCCCGGCCCCTCGGC
>NW_020884908.1:6143792-6176214 GCF_003945725.1 Corapipo altera
CCGCTGCCCAGCGACGACGCGGCGCCGGCCGCGCGGCTGCCCCACTCCACGTCCATCTCCAGCACCGGTCCCGCCGCCGCCGCCGCCGCCGCCCCGTCCTCCTCGGGCTCGAAGCCCGGGTTGTCCCGGCTCCAGGCCTGCCGCGAGCAGGCGGAGAGCGGCGGCGACGGCGGGCAGGAACCGGCCCGCGCCGCCTCGCCCAGCCGCTCCAGCTCCAGCTGCTCCCGCCCGCGCCGGCAACCGCCGCCGCCGCCCGCCATCGGCCCGCCGCTGCCGCCCCTTCCCCGCCCTCCGGCGGAAAGCCCGGAGTACGGAGGGAGATGTAGTCGCCCTGGCTCCCGGCGGGAGCGGCGGCCGGGACCTCCTTCCCGCCCTCCTCCTCCTCCTGCACTCCTCCCACCCTTCCCTTCCTTCCCCTCTCCGAGGCTGGAAGCGCCCAGGCGAGCCGTGCGGCGGCAGACCCGGGCAGACCCGGACCGCCCCTGCGGAGAGGGGCAGGGGCTGGCGCCGGGGTTGAGTCTCGGTCGCCGCTCCCCCTCGGTGAGAGCGAGAGGAGGCCCCACGAAGGGGTTTTACTCCTTAAATTTGGTGGGAGCAGCGATTTCACATCGTTTTAAGGAGAGGTATTAAAGCTACCCACGCCCGGCCCCGACCCATCAGACAGTAACGCAGCCCGCAGGTACAGGGGTTTGTGGTTTTATTTAAGTCCCGTTACAGAGCAAGACACCGCCCGGCAGCGCAGAGAGCGGCGCGACCCTCGCCCCGTGTGTCCCGCAGCCTCTGCTGGTGGCCCAGGGGAGGCCACCGGGTCATGGACCGCCCCGAACCCGAGAAGTCACCACGCGAACTACATTAGCGAACGGTGACCTGAAATGAAGCTACACCCCGCTGCCATTAGCCAGGGATTGAAAGAGAAGGGAAACGTTACTTTTGCCTCCCTTTTTAAAGGGTGACTTCATTATTTTCTATGCTGTGGCGGTCTTGAGAATCCTCAGCACTCTCGAGTTTTTGGTTGCTGTTATCTTCAGAGACTTCAGCTGAAACGCGGACCTGGCTTTCCTTGCTTTCCACACTCGGGAGGCTGTCCCCTCTGACAGCAGACTTGCTGTCATCGCCTTCTGCCTCATGGCTGTCGAACTTCTGCCGGCTGTCGTTTTCCATGCTCCGGTCAGGCTGATTGCTGTCCAGCTCGCTGCTGTCCCGCCCGTGGCTCTTGTCAGACCATTCCACGCTGATGGCATGCTTCTCCAGGGAGCGGCGGGAAGCAGAATCCTCCCGGGAGAACCCTGCTCGCTGGCTGTCTGCATCCAGGTCGCTCTCATCTTCCACAGTGGCATCATATATGACCTGTGTTAGAGAGCAAAACAAGAGCCACTGTCACTCCTGGGAAATTATCTATCAACAAGTGCTGCCCTACTGCACTAAAGCTGCTTAGGCTGAGGGGACACTCAAAGCTTGCATGATACATCTCTGCCTGGAAACACTAACTTTTATGGAGTTACATGAACCCTTCACATTATGAGAAACTAAGGTTTGATCCTGTCCTCAGATTTCATGTGCATGAGTACATCATTGCAGTAGTAGTAGTGCATATCTTGCAGCAGCAGGCTACACTCTTGCCTTGGTGCCATCAACACCCCCTGATTTGGGGTATCTAGACAAGGGAAAATAGATTCCCTCACTCATGCCTACTTTCCCCTCACCGATTCTTCTCAAAGCTGACTCCCATAAAAAAACATGTCCCTCTTCAAGTTCACTACCCATTTCCAAAAACATGGAACCAAAAACCACTGCTCAGTGCCGTTTACCTTTTTTGCAGCTTTGCGGAGTTTGATAGACTTCACCAGTGCGGCCTTTGCCCTCATCCTGTAGGCCACGCTGTCACCTCTGCCGGCGTTGTCTCCCCGGGTGAAAGGGAATGGGGGGAATGGGACAGTTACTGGAATGTCTGTGGGAAAACCTGTGACAACCTCATCGGATTCATCCGTGTCATTGGAATCATTATCATCATCGTCGTTGTCATTCACATCTTCGTGGCTTTTGCTTGACACATCAGGAAAGTGCTGGAAAACATTTATTATGCATCAGGCAGATGAACACAGATGTGAGATGTGCAGACTAGTATCTGTCCTGCTAGCCCAGGGCTTATGCAGCGGTGGGGAGCTATGTACAGGCGTTTCTTTGAATTCACCTCGCCCTGCCTAAGGAGGAGATGCTATTTAGGGAGAGATGCCACTGCAAGAACTGCACTTGAATGAGGAAAATGATTGTTGCTACACACTGGCTGCCCTGCAGCACTCAACTGACATTGTGTCGTTCAAAACACTTACCGGTTCCACTGGGACATCCACGCTTTCTTCTGAAGAGTAAAGGGTCTGAAAGCAACATAAAACTCCCTATTAGTTCGAAAAAGCACGTACAGTAAGGCTGATCAGCATGTTGATTATTCTTTATGCACTTAATCCTAACTTGTACGTCTTGTCACGGAAAGACGCTCTGCTTTCTCTTCCAGCTAGCTGCCCATACCTGCTGAGGTGATGCCAGGTCAGTCTGTGGGTGCTGCTGACTCTCCCAAAACTGAGAATTCACACGGTCATGGTGATATCTGTGCACGTGATGGCCCCTGGGGTCCTTCGAGAGACAATAAAGGGGGGGAGATAGAGGTTAATCCACAAAGGATTAGGCAAGGCTGCCTGCATCACAACCTCTGTTTTCAGGCAGAGGTGGCATCTGCAATACTTACTCCTTTTGCACAGGATGTGCCCTCAGCTATTTACTGCAGTAGGAAGAGGAGTCAGAAACAAGCCATGATGAACATTATACCCAAACAATGCAATATAGAAGATGTGCCTCTCCCATTGGCAGAGCCTGAGGAATTTCAGGTCAGTTTCTCCAGCTTGTTTTTGTTGAGTGGAATTTGGAGTTATATCTAACAATCATTGTTTCTGCTAATTCTCGCTCCTTTTCCCAAGGGTGATTTATCTCCCTCATCATGAAGACTCTAAACTAAGAGCAGTAGCTGATTCTCAGAGCAAAGAATTGATTTTACATGGGTAGCAGCTGGCAGCGGAGTATAAATCAAATAGCTATATACAAAATTAATACAGTTCACTTACATCACTCCAAAAAATCATGGGAATTGGATTAAAGTGCTCTTCCAACACCAAATATTGTCATCTGATCCACACTAACAAATGTGGGCTGTAGTAGTTGTGCCATGCTATAGTCCTTTTCTCTTTTTACCTGACAACTAACACATTTTTCATTAAGACGAAAGGTTTGCAGTGCTGGTCCAGAGATAGAACTAATGAAAGTCCTCAACTGGGACACCAGACACAGGAAAAAGTCCATGAAACTGGCTCCTAACAGCCAGGTGAGGACATGCCCTGCAAGCATCTACAATCATAAAACAAGTACAACAAAATATGTATTAGAGGAAACAAAAAAAAAAATCAAAAAGTATTTATTAAAGATAATTAATAGAAAGACAAAAGGAGCTTACATATTTTTCTTCGGAGCTGGCAGAAATGGCATGCTGCTTGGATTTACTCAGCTTGAAGGGAGAAAAGAAAAAAGCATTTATCAGTATTTCTCACTAAGGTGCAAAGAAAATAATACAAGTGATTGGTGATCCACATTTATGATTTACTCACTGGCCATGCAGCGGTGATGCTGATAAGGCATAAACACAGAACTGCCACCTTCATTGTGATGTTTTACCTAGAAAATATTTTGGAACAGTGAGTCAACAAGGCAAAGTACTAAAAAAATGCCATAGGCTTTTCCTTTTTCCCAGTGTACTTCACTGTGCTGAGAACAACTCCCTGCTATGGATCCAACCTGCACATACTAATTTTTTTCTTTTCTCCTCCATCACCACCAGACACCCAGCTGGTTTGTCATGACTTAGCTACTCAAAAGCTACAATAATTTTTAAGAGGCTCTGAGAAGAGCTGAGCAGTGGTGAGAGTGGCCACATTGAGAAGGTGAACTGAATCCTGTCACCTAATGACTTGCACAGACAAAGGAAAAGCTTTGTGATAGACAAAGTGTTACAAATATCAGTTTTGGTTTATCTTCATTCATTTAACGTATTTTTTTTCAGAAGAGACGGCATAAAGCCAACTCAGCTTGGATTCTCTTGTCAGTTATTTTAAAACTAGCTTTCAGGGTTATTAACTTGAGTTTCTGAGTAAAGTCAGTTTATATGAACATAAACTGCTTTTATTGTTAGACCTTTATTTCCCCCTGCAGAAGTTTGAACAAAAAAACCTGTGTTTCCAAACAAGAGATAACGTGAAATATCTGCTTACATTGCAGTTTTAGCAATTTAATAAATGACTAATTCCTGCTGAAATTAGGAGAGTACTGAGCTACAGTAAATTTTGGTGCTTACAGACCAGTTCCCAGGATATGGAACATCCCTGAGAAATTAAACCAATTCACTGATGAACAAGAGTCATTTAAAACTTTGGTAAATCATAGCAGGAAAAAAAGGCTACTTAGGACATATTTAAAATGCATTCGTAAGGCTGGACCTGAGACAGGACACTCTACTATAGGTATTGCAATTTCAAGTTACACAGAGAAGGATGAGTGTCCCATCCATTCAGGATTGTGCAGCACAAACTGTGAGCCTGCCAGAAAAAACAAGGACACTGCCAGGCAGTGGTTACATGGGGGAGAAAGCTTTCTGTGTTCAAGCACCAGCTTTGAGTTTCCAGCACATGATTCAGTGACAGAGTTTTCAATAACCTTCTCCTGACATCTATAAGCACGCAGGTTTAAAATTGTCATTATGTATAATACCTTGCATTGCTAAAGCAACCTTGCTCCTATAAAAACACACCTTTTTCCACAGGGAAACATCAAATGTCCCTGCCCAGTGAAGCAATTTTCAAAGATCTCCTGCTCAATGTTTCCTTGACTAAAGCTGCAGACAGATTAGCACATGTCAGGTAGAAAAAGCAAAAAAATTACCTTCTCTGGTGATGGAGGAGTCAGCTGCAGCAAGAGCACTCCTAGTGATCCCAGCAGCAGCTCAAGTCAGTTGGCTCCCAGAAGCTCTGGCTTTCTCCCCTTCTCCCCTGGCTGCCTGACATCTCTGACCTTCGGGAATTTAAACCCTGTCCCAAGCACAGCCACCAATCCCCATGTGACGGAAAAAGATGAGGTCATGAGCCTCCTGGCCACTGTCCTGCCCACATTCTCCTACACTTCCTCTTTGGCTTTGTGGCTTTTGAAGCAAACAAAAACTACTCTATGGTTAAAACATTACTTATGGGCAAGATCATTAACCAGCAGGTCTGTTGAATGCACAGCAGTTGGTATCGTGTAGGAGGGCTTCGGGGCACATCTGTCCTCCTTTTGTTAAAAGGCAGAGCCCAGTTTCCCAGAAACCTTTTGTGCCCTGCTCTGTAGGGAGTAGGAATATGTAATGTGAGCAGGAAGAAAGAAATCTGAACATAAAATTAACCAAAAAGATGTTAATGCTTCCACAAAGTTGTAGATTTGCTCTCCAGGGCATACGTGGTGCAATGGGAATTGCAAATATGGGGCCTTTTGTGTTTTTTGGTCTGACCTGGGTAAAAAAAAGTTAATAATGTTAGTTGTATCAATAGGCATTCTACATCCAAAAACTTGTTTGTAAAGATATAGAAGAGCCAGGGATAGTCTAATTTAAAAAGATTTGATTTTGAGAAATTATCACTTCTGTTCATTTGTGTCCCTTCTTGCTCCTTTCTTAGACGATTTGGTCAACCTAAAAAAAAAAAAAAAGGAGGGGGAAAGCAGCTATAGCTACAGTTTGAGAAGTGCCATGAATAGCATTGGAAATCAAGGGATTGATTTCATCATGGTATGAAATTCTATGTCTGCTATGGAGCAGGGCATTGGCCCTGCTGATGGGTGGCATGTATTCTGGCAGCGCCTCGCTTGGACAGCCATAGCTTTGGGCAGACTCTGCATCAGCTGGGATGTGCTGTAAGGCTCTGAGACCCTCTTCCATTTGGTGTTTCCTTAAAATGGCAATGAGGTGTCATTCAAACACAAGGAAACATCCCAAACAGCCCTTTCAGAAGGCAGAATATTTATAACTGTTTCAAAGCAGTTATCTTTCTCCTCGTCTCTGATACCCAGCTAATGTTTGCTGTGTCCTTAGTCAAGCAGACAGTGTTGTACCAGCCCATGTTACCGGTTATCCTGTGCTTATTAACACCGTGGCATGTTTAGAAACATCGTGAGAAACATACCCAAGTTAGCTCAGCACCTTCCCATCACATGATCACACAGACCTAGCTAATTATATTTTTGAGCTGAGATCAGCAACAGCTGGAAGTTCAACTTAGTTTACTTAATAGAGCCTTCTAATATCCTAGAAGGAGAATTGGATAAAAAGATAGTATATGGTATATCATTAGTAGTTCTGCACATAAGGATCCATGTGAATGAGGACTATCCTGGCTTTTATTTTTGGAGCTATGTGACCATTATTATGTATACTAACTCAGGAAAGACTTTTCAACCAAAAGAAGCCTTCAGTAACTGGGACTTCAGCAGCATGATCTTTTGCAGATTTAGCCAGCTTTACCATCCTCCATCATAGCTGGAGCTCAGTGCTCCTGGAAGCCAGTTAGTTTATTGAAGCTCTTGAATGCAGATACAAGACTCAAGCTGTAAGTGGGTGCTCTTTGGAAGTTTTGGGTTGAGCATAACGTAGTAGCTGATACTGTTACTTAGTTACTAGTACAGCTTTAGAAAGGCACTGTTGTTGACTCCAATTAACCCCAATTCAGGCCCTTAGGTAGCCAAGTACCTTTAATCCCAAACACCAGTCCATCAGTAATAAACTACTTCCACCGGACAGAGCAAGAAACTGAGACAGAGTGAAGCTTAGTGGCTCACACAGATGAATGTGGAACTGGGTGTGCTGGGTCCTGCTCTCCTGTCCACACCCTGGATCAAATTTTAAGCCTTAAAAACCTACTTTCCCTACAAACCATTCATCAAGAGATGCAGAATTGAAAACCAACATATGCTGAAAGATCCTCTAGAGCTGTTTTCTGGCCAAAACCAGCTCTTGCAATCTGTATAATGGCATATTACTGTCTATCAGACTTTATATTATGTCAAGACATGTAAAAAACCTGTTCCACCAAGTTGAGCAGCAGTTATCAGTGGTGCTGATGGAGCCATTAGAAACACAGTCTTCTTGCAGTTTGTTAAAGACCTTCCTGTACAAGTCAATTGTCACTGTGGCTTTTCAAGGCAAATGTTTTGCAAGTACCTGGAACACTTGACTCCCAGCAGAGACTCTATGTGACCCCCAGGGAGCTGTTTCTGGCAAACAACTGATATTTCCAGTGTGCTGGGAGATGACTGTTTTTGAATATGCTGCCAAAGCTATATGGTTGATTTTGTAAGAAGTAAGGAACAACATTGATGTTTTGCAGTAATCCAGAAGCAGGATATGAAGCGACAGTTATTACTAAATGTCTTCATTTATGCAAGATTAGCCAGTACAGAGCTGTGGTAAATTTAGCACTTGTCTCATGCCCATCATTGTGTGGTTTTTCATCCTGTAAATCATTTTGTCTAGCTGAGAAATCCTTTACCTTAGTAGGGGGTAATGCTTCATATCCTGTCAGAGATAAGGAAAAAGTGGGGAACTTTCACCATTTTCACTTCCCACATTAAAATGCCTAATTCCAGAGGGAATGCTTGGCTGCTGGTGGCACAGCAGAAGCAACTTGCTTGAATTTGTATAGGTGGGAGGACACATGATTTCAGCTTTCAAGAGCTGTCAGGGTCTGTGTGGAGCAGGACTGTGACAGGCTGTAATTTGTTGCATGTAGGTGACATTTTCTGTTTGTCTATCCTGTCAAACAAAGCTTTTGACCACAAATTCTTCCATCTTGGGCAGTGTTGGAAACATGTGGTTAGGCTGCTCTTTCTTTTGGTCTGTCCTTATCTCCCTCTCCGTAAAGAGAGCCCACTCACTTGTCTCTGATTTCTGAGACTAGTTGCTACCTGCTCACATTTTCAAATGCTGTTCTAGTAACAGCTTCGGAAAGTGAAAAAAAGTAATATTTGAGAAACTGCCATACAGCTGTGGCCCACAAATCCTGGAGGCTGAACATCCCCAGTCAGATCCCAGCTTTCACAGAGGCAAGTGGCTGCTCCTGCTACAGCATAAATACAGTTCAGCTGTTTGTAACTTGCTAAAATGGGTCCTACTAATGTTTCCTCCCTTGACTGTTACAGCCAATAGAAAAAACAATTTTCTGAGATCTTTTTTCTTTCCTGTTGAAATTCATGTGTTTTAATACAGAAGTCGGTGTAGCAGCAGGAATTAAACCAGCACAAAAACATTAGGTTACTTTCAGGTCATCAGAGTGACCAGTGTGAAGAGCAAAACACCAGATATTTCAGTGCTGGGTTTGTGGCTGTGCTGCAGCTCTGAATTGACAGAAAAAGAATAACATTTGTTTCAACTGGAAAATAATAAACACAATAACAGTCTGAACTACTATTAGAAACAAAACCAGAGAAAGAATATATGGTGTACATCATGTTTTCATAACTGTGCCATTTTGTAATGTATGTAACCCTAGAAAAGCAATTTTTTGAGAACAGGGGGATGATATTTTCCTATCTCAATGGGAGCTGAGCTCAATCTGTTGTCTCTGAAGCTGAACACTGCTGCAGAGATAACGCTCCAGGATGAAGGAAAGCACGCAAGGTGTGTGTGCCTAAATCCTCTATATGCTCGTAGGAAAGTTTGCCAGCTCAGGGCTCACAGTGTTAGTGCTGACGGTAATTTGATGGTAGGAAACAGCTTTACAAAAGATTGCTTTTCAGACAAGCTTTGCAAAAACTTTGTGACAAATTGTTTCCCTCTTCCCTCTGCTCAGTTTTCTGTTTCCTATCCTACTGCAAAATTTTCTCCTCACACTGACAAAGGACACTAATGGAAACATCTGAATATGCAGAATGGGTATGGAAAGAACAGCATCTTCTTGCTCTCCATTGTGAAACTGGTGGAAAATCACAAGATGCCTGTTCTCCCTAGTGCAGGGACTTTTGGCAGGGTACCACGGGAATGATTTTGCACACCCCTCTTCTCGTATCTTCACTAAGCTCTTCTGGTATAGCACAGAGTCACCCCTTCACTCCAAGAAACAGAACAGATTACAGCACAGCATGACAGAGAAGAGTCAGACAGGGAAGATGATGGGCCAGCTCCTCTGCAGTCACCTGTACACTGCTTCTGTGTATAACTGAGATGAGCATGACAGAGTCCTAACTGTGTCCTGGGAATCCTTGTTACACAGCAGCCTTGATTTTGCATTCCACATATACCATGTTGAGCCCATGTCATGTTTCCACAAACAGCCACACAAGGATCACAGCACGAGGAACAGAGAGTCCAGAAAAGGTTGTTACCAATCCGAGACAAACTTTTCGCAAGACACACTTTCTGAGTGTCTCCTGGAAGAGGCCAGTGCAAAACAGATAATTTGGAGAGGTGCCGGGCATTACGCAACACAGGATTCCTCCCTGCATATCTGTGGTTATCTGTATACAAAGCATCTTTTCTGCAGCCTGCCCTGACTTTTCTACCTCCAGAAAGTCTCGGGAAGGTGAAGCGTAGGCTGTACAAGCAGTGCAGGACTGCTAGCATGGGTTGTGACCTGTCAACAAACCTGACCACAGACATAGGCTTGGCTATGTACCAGAAACCTTTCAGATTTCACGTGGCTTCAGGTTTTGTTGTGAGCAGTTTTCTTAACTCTCAGTTTAAAGCCATTGTGGTCTGAGGTGGGACAGATGCAGAACTGAGTCAGTGTGAAAGCAAACACGTCCCAGGCACTGTGCGCCAGGGTGTAGAGTCCCTGCTGGTAGAGTGGGAGGAAAAACCCATCTGTGGGCCTGATGAAGGGAAATTAAAGAGTTAGGGACTGGACTTGGGGAGGAAATAGTTTGGCCAAGAAGCTGATTTGATTTTGTGGGGAAACCAAAAATCAGCAGACTAGGGTCAAGGCCTCTGCTCTCTCGACTGAGTCATGGACAGATTCCTCACAGCTTGCTCAGGCTTGGAGGTGATGAGGCTGTTTTCCCTCTAAGCCTATCCAAGCAGGAGCTCTGCAGGAACTATGCTTCATTGCAGCAATAATCATTTTGGCTCTGGCTTGGAAAGCCAGGACATCTCCTACATGTCGGTATACTTCATTTAATTAGCATTGAGGTAGACACCTCTTGTACAACAAGCAACAAATGTGCCAATGAAACATCAGTCAGACCCAGAATTTCTCCTTGTGTTTTGCATATTAAAATTTTTTAAACTTGAAGAGTTTATTTATGAAATGGAAGTAGTTTAACTCACACCTGACAAGTATTACCATCAGCAAGTCAAAGGGGATGTTTGCTTAAATGTATAAATTTTTAAAGTAAATAGGATAAATTGATATACTGAATAATTACATGATGCATAATACAAGTGTCTGAGAAAAAGTAAAAAGGTTTCTTTTCATTAGAAAGGTATCTCCCCCTCCATGTTCAGTCGGTTTTCTTTTCTTTCTCAGCCTCCCTTTTAGCAGGACAGGCATGTAAAAATATTTCATTTTGGACAGTACCAGTGTGTTATCTACTGAATTGGCAGCTCATGTATGCAGGACAGGTGCTCTTAATCCCCAAATTTGGAATGTTCTAGACCAGCCAGTCTCTGACCCTGCTCAGCACTGAGGACCAGCAGCCCAGCAGCCTGTGATAAAAGGGAGCTGCACAGAGGCACACTGAGCTTGGGCAGCCAGGAGGATAGATAGCCTGCTAGGTACAGGAGCACAGCAGCATAAACACTTTGGTAAGTCCCTGCTATCCCTCCTTTGCTTACCAGCTCTCTTTGAAAGGGAGCTGCCCTTTTGGAAATACACAGTTGAGAAATAATCACATCCAGATTTAGGAAATAACATTTTGCACATAATTCATACTGGCTATCTAGACAGATTATTGGTTGAGCATGTAGCTATAAATTTGGCAGAAAAAATGGCAAACTGTGGTTGGCATATGGAAGCAAAGCAGGAAGCAAACTGCAGCTATACATTAACTACAGGAAAGGAAAACCTAAGAAACTGGGTTAATCAGCAGGCTCTAAAGCAAACAGTAAGAAGGGGCAGCTGACAGGGCAACTAAGTCTTGAGCATATGCAGGATGAGGGCTCTTTGCATTAGCAAGAACATTACCAGTCAATAAATAACAAGCCAGCACTGCTGTTTTGCTTACTGAGTCTTGTTTATCACAAAGAAGTCAAATGACTTCTCCTCACCCATGGAAAATGTGAATACAGAGGATGACAAGCAATTTTGGGAAGCAACATCCGTTCTGTATGGAGAAACTTGATCTGCTATACCCAAAATAGCTGATGTTGAAACACAGACTAGATCTCCTCTAAGCAATTGATTAGACAAAATGAGGAAACTTGAGTGTGTGTTGGAGCTGTGTTGGTCTCACCTCAGGCAGCAAGGGCAGTAACAGGGCAGAGACTTGTGGGCTGAGCCAGGTTGAAAAATGCAGATCTAAGGAGGCAGGTTGTCAACAGGTAACTCTGTGCCCTCAGGAGGGCTGAAAAGCATTTATCATGGCACCCAGTCCCTGAAGAAAGCACTGTAGGAACTCTGGCACTTGTACCTTCATTGGCACTGATGCAGTCACATCCCACAGGAATCAGTTTGCCTGAGCCCTGCAGGATATTCCCATCCTTGACACATCCTACTTCTGCTCTACCCTTATAGTGCAGGCAGTTGTATATTGACATAGCTACATTATCCAGGCTCCTTGGGTATGCTAAACCAGGGAAAAGGAATAGTGCAGTGGCTAAAATGAAAACCAGAGCTTGCTGCAGGTCAGCATTCAGCCAGGAAAGCTGCATCAATATATCACTTCTGCAGAATGGGATCTTCTGTATTCACCTTTTGCAAAAAGAAGCTAACTTGCTCTGGGACAGGCTTTGGTACAGTGAGACACTCCAGTGTTTGCCTCCATGCACAGGGTGGCTTGAATTCTACTGACTGAACATTTAAGGCGTAGTTCCATCCCGGGCTGAAAATCTGATCAGAGCAGGCTTTCTGCATTTGCTTTGGCTCAGTCACAGTGATACACACACATACAGATGCACATATATATTGACATACATATGTGCCTACACTTAATATTGTAAATTCCACTTTCAGGATCAAATGAAATTCTGGAGTGCTCAGTCTGATGGAAGTAACACAAAACCCCCTTAAAAATTAACAGCAAAAGAGAGTGCTGGACCACGGCAAGTCCTAGTGAGATTAGTCCTAGTCCCCTGTTTCAGGATTATGTCAGAACAGAAAGGGGAGGGCTTAATTTCAACAAATATCCACAGCCATTGGTGTCTTTTTCACCTCTGCTCCAGGCAAAGAAGCCAGGCTGACGCACTGGGCATTTTTATGTATACCTTCCAATCTTTCAGATAAGCTGATTCATTCATCTACCTATTTTCTCAGAAGCTGCTGTCATGACAGCAAGCAGTGTGACACAGCTTCAGCCCCATTTGACACAGATTTCTACAAGAGGAAGTACAGGACCAAGTCTCAGGGCAAGAGCGACAGGAGGTGTGCTGAGTGTTAACCATGGCTCTCTTTTGGGCAGTGCAAGGAGCGTCATTGCTGAGATATAACACTGCTGCTTTACAGGCAAGTTACAAGGCATGCTCACTGGCTTGTCAGGAGGTCTTAAAATGATAGGAGTAATGTAGGTTTTCCAATTATAAGTAAAAAACCAGTACCATCAGAATAATAAGAAATGTCAGCTATCATAGAAAGAATTTTTTTAAGAAGCCTTTCATTTATATTCATGTCTACCGTACCCGCACTTACCACACTGATGTTATAGCATGTGACTATAATAATTTTCAGCAAAATTAACATTCATTATAGCTCTGATCTTGCAAAGCTACTGTATGGACACAAGCTTTCTCTTAGTGATTATACACTTATCAGGTCCAGTTATTGGGTGAAGACTATTGGAAATATTTTTTTAAAAAGGAGGCAACTCTAAGTGTTGATGCAATAATAATTTGCTCATTTTCTTTATCATCTCCTGGCTTGATACTGCTCACAAATGAGACAAGGCACAGATGCCTAAGAGATACTAAAAACTCACTCTGAACTCCAATTATGCTAGCATTTCTTCTAACACATTGTTTTCCCATCATTATTGCCATGGAAATCAAGGAAAAATACAGAGGCAAAATAGTAAAGAAAATAAATTAACCTGGCGAAGTAATTGCATTCCCTGGTAGGTTTTAAATATCTTTCTTTAACAGGAAGTCCTCTCCATAGATTTCAGTAGAAAACAGCTATGTGTGCACATACACAAGATTGCACATTGGGGGCTGGGAAAGAGGGCAGCTTTTTTTTAATTTACGTGGGCTACACAGATGCTGCAAGTTGAAGCTTAAAACAGCAGGGCTTCTCCCCTTTCACCAGCATATGGCCTGCTGACAATTAACCTGTCTGCTCGGGCTGCTTTTCTTCCTTATTCCATCCCTGCTTAGCAATTAACAGGGGCGAAAGCAAGCCTCTGTTCTCCCTCCTTACATGTTGGAACAGCTGCTTGGGCTATCCAGGGGGACCAGGTCGATACCCAGGAGATCTTTCCTGGAAAACTAACAACTCTGCCAGGCCTGAACTTGTAATACAGACAGACTAGAAGAGTCAATCACCTCAGTGTACAGATGATACATACCAGACAAGTGAGGATTTGTGGATTTTTAAAGCTAAAACAGGCCATCTTTTACTCTGTCCCACTGCACAAATCAGGCTGGAGGACAAACTTCAGATACTACTGAGCTTATCAGCTTGCATTTGGCCAAATACCATTATTCCTCCTGAACTGGGGTTATTCTGTATTAAAGCTATTTTCCATAAAGTCACATTGATGACCACTAGCTACACCACCAATTTGTAACTCTAAAAATTAAAGTATGCACAGGCTTTGGCTTTCTCATTGTTTTCTATAGGCAAGAGATTATTCTGGGTATTTACACAATTCAGCCATGTATAAACATAGCAGCCTAGCTCACAATTATCAGTTCTATTCCAGCCCTTCCAGTTCTGGTATTTACAACTCATATTCTGATTTTAACTGAGATAACCCTGATGGCAGTGCTGGTGAGGTTTTTACAGCACCCTTATGCTCCCAGCTAGGAAAGCCTCCCCAGAGCGCTGGCTTGTCACCCTGCTCCAGTTTCAGACTTTGCTGGCCAAGAAGTCTGCTTTATTGTATGGCAAACCTATCTGTAACTTCTAGGGAAACAGGAGTTTCCCCAGCTCAGTTAGGCTCTGTGCACACCTCCTGGCTTTCTGGAAATAAGATTTTTCCTCCCTGTGATCAACTCTGAAAGATGGTCAAAGTAGCTGAACCACTGATGGAAAATGGATTAGAAACACGCAGGCATTAAAAAAAGCTAGAAATTAGTTCTGGAAGTGACCAGTGACAACATCTGTCCATTTTTCTTTCTCAGTACAATTGTTTGTGCAGGTTGTTTGGCTCTTACTCTCCAGAAAATCTCGTCCTCAACATAGGCCCTACTTTAATAAGCAGCAGGGCGGAAATTAGGCTTTCCAATGAAAACAGCTATTGGTTTATTTGTTTGGGTTTTTATTTCAACATACCGATCTCCCTGCAGCCGTTCTAGGAAAGCACAAGAAAAATGTTTCTTCTGTGAAATGTAATTATAATGGCAAATACAAACTGACACACGAGCATGGAGTTATTTTGGGCGATGGTTTGTGCAGCAAAATACTGTGACGAGGTTGGTTTGTCAAACTGAAGGCAGGGCAGACGTCTCCCTCCCTTCCTGTTTAAGCCAGTGGTCTGGGAAGGGCTGCCATAACCTATAATGACGGTTAGCTCACCGAAAGCAACTTGTTTCCCCCAGCCTTTAAATGCAGTTTTCCAAAGGCTGAACATATGCCAGAACATGCACTTGCTTTGTGTCAATCCTGTGTGACATGGCAAAACCTGGGCTAATCTCAAATTATATTAAAACTTACCTTAAAAATCCTCTATTCTGACAAACCTGCTGCCTTCCAGTACCCGAAGGGAGCCTACAAGAAATCTGGAGAGGAATTGTTTACGAAATGTACTAGTGATAGGACAAGGGGGAATGGTTTTAAACTGACAGAGGGCAGGTTTAGATTGGATATTAGGGAGAAATTCTTTACTGTGAGTTGGTGAGGCCCTGGCACATGTTGCCCAGAGAAGTTATGAATGCCGCATCCCTGGAAGTGTTCAAGGCCAGGTTGGATGGGGCCCTGAGCAGCCTGGTCTAGCAGAATGTGTCCCTATGCCAGGGGGTTGGAACTAGATGATCTTTAAGGTCCCTTCCAACCCAAACCATTCTATGATGCTATATACTTTCTCATACAGAACTCATACAGATGTGGAATATTCTTTCAAAGTCAAAGAAATCACTCAAACTTTCTGCTGCAAAAGCATTTCCTAACTTCCTAAGAACTTGACCAAACATGGGGCCTTTTTCACATTTCCCTGTGTATTCGCAATTGCTCTTTGGGTGGCAAAGCACTGAAACCTGCTGAGCCCCAGGAGCTGTTGAGAGAAATGGAGTGTGGCACAATGGGGCTGTAGGTCTGCAGCCTAGGAAAGCACTGGTGAGGCACCTCCTGGCTGGAGGTCACTTTACAAAGATGGGTAATTCCCTGCAATGTGTCCTCACATGCAAAACATATAATCCAAGATGGAAACAGAGGACTGAAATAACAAATGGCTTGCTTTCCCCTGCTCTCCAGACAAGATCAACCATTAAACATAAATGAGAAACTACATTCTGTCAGTGAAAAGCCTCACTAGCGTAAGTAGGCATTCACTTTATGAACTTGTTGGTATCTGGGCTCAAACAGTCATTACTATAAATCTTTCTGAGCTAGAAACCTTGAAAAACATCAGCCATTTTCTACCTTATCTTCTTTATTCTCTGCAGGAATATGCAAGTAAATACTCTGGCCTCCATCCATATGACCAGACACTGCAGCACAAGCGACATGGCTGAATAAATCACTGGGCAAAATCAGGCAACAATATCACACAAGCAAACTTCTCACATCCTGTGTAGTGAAGAGAATCAAGGCTGGTCTGGCAGGAGCCACATGGGAGCAATACCCATTTGCCTGAGGTCTGCTCTCCCCTCGCACTTGGACATAGCAGTGCATTGCTGTGCCCTCTCCTATCTCTGCAGAGTCTGTCTGGCTGTCCCTCTGTGCTGTCAGGGCCCAGGGGTTCCAGGCAGACCTGCACATCTTGGTGAGAAATGTGACGAGCAGCAGCCAGACTGTCACTGCCAGGGAGGTGGGAAAGCGACCTAGGGGCATAAAATGGTGCTCCTCCCAACAGTCAAGACATATAATAGGAGGAATAAACAAGAGGAGTTAGAGATGTACATGCCAACAGGACTATGATATTATTGGCATTGCAGAGGCTTGGTGGGACAGCTCCTGTGAGTGGAGTATTGGAAGGAAGAATACAGCTTTTTAGGAAGGACAAGCAGGGGAAATGGGAAGGAGGTGTTCCCCTCTACGTCAGTGATCAGCTGGAGTGCATGGAGCTCTTCCTGGGGATGGATGAGCTGACCAAGAGCTTATGGGTCAGGATTAAAGGGAGAGCAGGAACAGGTGACATAATGGGGGTCTGCAACAGGCTGCTTGACCAGGAAGACAAAGTGGATGAGGTCCCTATAAGACCTACCTCACATTAACAAGCCCTGGTCATCATGAGGGACTTCAACAACCCCAATATCTGTCAGAGACAGATAAGCAATCCAGGAAGTTCTTAGAATGCATTGATAACTTCCTTCTCCAAGTGACAGAGGAGCTAATGAGAAGAAGTGCTATGCTGGATCTTGTTCTCACCAACAAGAAGGGGCTGGTGGAGAATGCGAAGCTCAAGGGCAGCCTTGGCTACAGTGACCATGAGGCAGGGGGAGTTCCAAATCCTTAGGGGAATGAGGAGAGTGCACAGCAAACTCACTATCCTGGACTTTAAGAGAGCAATCTTCGGCCTCTTCGGGGATCTGCTAGGTAGAATACCATGGGATATAGCCCTGGAGAGAAGAGGGGCCCAAGAAAGCTGGTTAATATTCAAGAACGACCTCCTCTAAGCTCAGGAGTGATGCATCCCAACAAAGAAGTAGTCAGGTAAAGATGTCAAGTGGTCTGCATGGATGAACAGGGTGCTCCTAGGCAAACTAAAACACAAAAAGGAAGCCTACAGAGAGTGGAGGCAGGGACAGGGAGACTGTGAGGAAAAGAGGGCATGGCTTTAAACTGAAAGAGGGCAGATTTAGATGGGATATTAGGAAGAAATTCTTTACTGTGAGGGTGGCGAGGCACTGGCACAGGTTGCCCAGAGAAATTGTGGAAGCCCCATCCCTGGAAGCATTCAAGGCTGAATTGGATCAGGCTTTGAGCAACCTGGTCTGGTGATCAGTGTTGTTGCCTATAGCAGAGGGTTTGAACTAGATGATCTTTAAAGTCTCTTCCAACCCAAACCATTCTATAATTCTGAGTTAGAAGGCTATAGCAGCACCCATACAAGTAGTATATGTACATAGCATTTATTTTTAAAATTAATTTTCTAGGTATCAGAAGATATCTAGATACCTGTCAGAAGGTATCCCAGGAAGGTGTTTATTAAGAAGGGAAGTTGGAAATAAGATTAAATATTTTGATTTCAAGGCCACTTGACAAAATCTGAAAACCTTCTTGAATCAAATTCCTGCTGAAAGCCAGGTATTTGAAAGGTGTCCCCTTCATGATGTCTTAGCCCATTCAGTCTGGTGACTTACTCTGTAACAACACAACATTGACAGCTATGGCTCAGCAAGGATTTTCCCAGAGACCTGACACTTGCAGCAAGCATTCAGTACTGGATTACTCTTCTTACTCTGTTTGTGAAGCCTGTGACAGGTCTAGCCTTGCATCAGGAGCAGATGTCAGGGACAGAGATGCTGAGACTGTTACAGCCAGTGCACAGCCCTACAGTCCTGAAACACCATCAGGGGGCTGCTGCTGTACGCAGATGCCCTCTTGCCCCCTCATATTCTGGCCACTGGTGACTGGGCAAGTGCCAGTAAGCTCTACACAGCCTGAGGCACCAGACACATTTCACTCTTGTCTGCCAGCACAAACCTGCAAGGAAAATCTAATCACAAGCCTGTAAGTCACTTCCTTAGCCTCATGCATGAGGCACCAAATCCTAAGCCAGCCCCATTACTTGGCAAGGCTTCAAGGTCCTGCTGCATTTTGCACTGGCTCAAGCAGGGTGCTGACAGCAGAGGATGAATCCATTAACACCCAGGGTCATGGTGGCCTAGGTGGTCCTTGCCTGGGCAAGTGGATAATGCAGGCAAGCAGGTTCAAGGAGGATGAGAGTGCTTGGCATAGCATGGATTTAGCATTGACCTGGTACTGACAGTGATCACTGGGATTGCTGTGGGGTCACAATCATGAGTGCTTCTCCCCATGACCACTCAGGATGTAGAAAAAGGGGTTTCCTAAGGAAAAACGATCGGGGAAAGGCACAGAGAATTTGTCAGGCCAATCACTGAGCCAACCAGCTCACAGGGAGGTGATTTAAGCCAACCACTGCGTGCATGTGCCTCGTGGACCCCCCATCCATGGGCTCTGTTTGCTTGAAGCCTGTTGAAGGTACAGATCTCTCAGACCAAACACCTGTTACATCTGCAGGCTTTGGAGAATCAGCGTGGCTGTCAAAAGGAGCTGAGGTCCAAATTGCCCCTTTGTGTTTCAAACACAAACTCAAGAGCTGTGACAGACTGCTTTGTTTCAGAAACAGGTACAGCTGTTATGCTGGGATTTTCCAGCAGCCTTCCAATGTCAGCCTGGTGATTTATGAATCATGTTCTGTCTTTCACATCAGCATCAATCCCTGCAGCAAAGAGTATTAAAGTTCACTGTTTCACACCGTAATGAGAGCAGGCTCCGCGCTGAGCAGTGCTCTACTTTTCAAAAAAAGTGGAAGATGCTCACACCAGTCACTGGAGAACATCTCTCCAGTACAAACTTTGCCTTCCTGGGGATCTTTAATGACAGCTCACTATTACAAGGCAAGAACAACCCCAAGCAAAAGTCTCTCTCGAGGACACAAACACTGAATATCGAAGTGTTAGAAGAACAGAAGTAGCTATCAGTAAGTACTTGTGAATGAACTGAATTGAATTCTACCAGCACTTTGCTGCATACACTGCAAACTAATTCCTTTATGATTTCTGCAAGAAGGGAAGGTAAATGGAGCGAGCCATGCCACATACCTTAACAAAACCTTCCCCTCATGCCTGGCATGCTGACAGGTCACTGGCCCTTACAAAGGATCAGAGCCTGTGGCAGGCTCTGGAAATACAGACTCTATGTGTAGAAAGAGTAAGAAACAACATCACCATTGCCCTTCTGATACAAGTCACACCAAGGGATTGGTCAGCAACAGTGGAGCATCAAAGAGAAGGAAAACAAGCAAAATACCTCTTTTTTTGCCAGCTGTTTCACATGTCCGGAAGGCACATCACAGTAGCTGCTCTAGGTACTTGGGCTGTCAGCTGTCCCACACTGAGCTGATTACATCTCAGGGCTTTATCTACACTTGAAGAGGTTAGCTTTTGACCTGTGCCCTTAGACCCCTTACATCTCTGAGCCCTTAAAAACCTTTTCCATGTTCCTCATGGCTACTGGAAATCTTTTGCAAACCCTGAGAAGCAGAACAGCTGTTTTGAAAGCAGCCTGAGAGAGTAAGTCCATGACAGAACCCTGCACTCCTCTGTCTCCTGAGTCCACCATCCCTAGGAAGGAGTCCCCTTCCTTTCCCCAATTCAGTGTCCTGGATAAGGCCCTGACATGAAGCTGTGTACTAGTCACTTCATCCCTGACAGCATGGTCTTTGAACAAGAGAGAAACCAAGTCTAACATCAGTTACTGCTGAGGCTTTTGTACCATGAAGCTGAAGTATTTTATTGCTGTCATTAAAAATCCAGAGATTTGATCTCACTGGTGTCCTAATGCATACCTTGTTAACTTAATCTCATTTTCCTAGTTAGTCATGAACTCCCAGACTGCATTCATGCCTTTAAACAAACAGGATTTTCAGGGAGTAAGTGTGGTGTACAGCTTGCTGTTGCCAAACCCGGCTAGTACCTTCCACTTCCATTAGGTGTGCCAGAGGAGGCTGCCCTGACAGCACGACCCAGGACAGTGCCTGGCCACAGACCTCAGTCCCTGGGGCATCGGTGCCTTGATTTTGTCATCCTGGAAGCGGATGCAGCAGCCAGTGCAGAGAGGGCGAAATCTTCTCCTTCACCACAAAACTCTGCCAGATGACACAGATGCTCCCCAATTCCCCTCCACATCCCCATGTGGAGAAACACAAGCCCACACCCCAACAAACACCTCCACCTACGAACTCGGGGGAGGTTTCTATAGCTCTGCATCCTCAGGCCTGGGCACTGTTTGAGTTGCGTGGAGAAAAGGTCCAGTTTTGTTTTTCTAGTGACCATAGTGATCCTCTGCTCTTTTCTGGGGTCTGGCTTTTTGTTTTAAGTGGCCCAGAGCCAGGTAGCACTAGTTAAGCAACAGCAAAACTGTTCTGGTATAGCACAATCCCTGTTAAAATCTTACTCCTGGCTCAGCAAACAGGAAGCTAAAACTTAACTACCTCCCTTGAGCGCACACACGTCCACAAAGCCCCTTTTGTAGGACACACTGGTCAGGGCAGGCAGGACAACATGGATGCAGGAGGAAGCATACAGGGCTTACAGAAGAGAGAGGTTGTGCAGGGTGGCAACAGAGAGTGGAGACATCCTCTGCTGCTGGGAGAGGGTAAGAACATGTTAGACCTCGTGTATCATAGCATCTCACCTTAAACACACTTAGTACCCCCCATAGCCCCAGTTGATGACTCAGGGAGAGGGCACCCAGGAGGGTCAGAGATCACTTTTTCCCAAGGAGAAAGGCAAGAATTTCCCGCCACTCATTCATTTCCAGGAGCACTTACTCATTGCTGGGAAGTGCTGAGAGCAGCAGCTGTTCCCCAGTTCTTGCACAGAAAATCCCATTTTGCCCCGGGCATGTGTCAGAGCTGCTTTCCAGTGACCAAAGGAAGCCCAGGAGAGCTGGGAGGCAGCAGCAGTCACTGGGTCCGAACCAGCGGACAAAATCATCATCTGACTGTGACTCACCTCAAGCAACCTTGCTTCAGGCAATTAGCTTGGAGGCTGACATACCTACCTGTTAGTGATTTACGTCCAGAATACCTTAACCTTTGTGCATAGGAGCTGTCTGTAAAACCCAGGGAACCTGTCCCTCCCTAGCTGCACTACGAGCTTCCTCCTGCTAAGTGGAGACAGGACCTGTGCAAACTAACCTACAGGTCTTCAACATCCAACTTTCTCATCACCAGTGTAACAGTTATTCACTTTTGACAGGGGACCATTTCACAACCATTCCTTTGCATTAATGACAGTGGTTCAGATGAATTAATAATAAACAGGAATAAAGACAAAGATTTTTCCAGGCAGCAAATGAGACTGAGGAGATCTGTCAGGTCATGGCAGCACTGGGTCTCTTGATGTTTCCCCACAGCCTTCCCGGCAGCATCTTCCTTTCACTTCTGGTTTGGTTCATTTCAAAAAGAAGAAAATGAAGCTTGGAAGCATAAAAGAACCAGATACACTGAATAGGAGACTATTCCACAAAACTGATATACAAGGAATTTCATTAAGGAATCCCTTGACCTGATTTGGGTGGGAATTTTGGGCAGTGAGAGCAAGGAGTTAGCACCAATTTACTCAGCTTGGAGCAGAGGAGGTGAGCACTGATAGAGGGCAGATCAGGAAAAAATGAAACACCGGAGTGGAAATGCATAGCAGGAAAGGCAAGGCAGGAGAAACAGCAGTGGAAAAAAAAGGATTACGGGGAAAAATGCCAATAGAGCAGAAAAGCCAGAAGGCTGGCAGAGGAAAAGGCTTGAAGCACAGGTAGCTGAGGAAACTGAGCTGGAAAAGGGTGAGAGAAAGCAAAATATGAAAGAGGAATACTCTTCTTTAAGGCAGAGCTGGTTAGTCAGAGGCAAAGCTTAAGCAGAGGGAAAGAGCGTGGCCCTGAGCCTCCCCATCCCTGCCAGCACTATACAGCCTTCTGCACAAGTCTGTGGCAATGGTCCCTGCTGGGGCAGGTTTGCCAGTGTCTATATCCTGCATCAACTCTGCTTTCGTGAGCCTGATCACTTAATTAATATATTATCCTCAGGAAATCAGCTTGCAAGCCCTGCCTTAAACCTTGATGTGATCTGCATAAAAAAGTGCAAACCTAGCTGCCATTTATGGCACAAATCTTGGTGCTTGTGCAGTGCTCTGAATTTTCATAGCTTACCTAATGGTGTCCCACATGTGCAGTGTACACTGTCATCAGGACTCCACTGAAATACCTGCCAACTGAAACTATTTTGTCCATTTCTCCCAAAGTGTTTTCCACACATGCCAGCACTCCCCCATCCTGCTCCCCTGCCTGTTCTGGAGCATCACCTCATTTTTGCCCAGCTCTTGGGGAAGCGCCTTGTGACAGGCTGCCAGTTTGAAAAGGAGCCATTTGCCACCAACCTCTGGGTGCTGCCTCTCAGTCACTTCCTCACCCCCTGCACAGTCCACTTGTCTAGAGTGTAACTCATCCATTTCTCCAGGAGGAGGCTGTGGGAAATGGTATCGAATGCTCTGGAGAAATCCAGGTAGACAATACCCACCACTTCCCCCACATTGACTGAGCTGGTTCCTTTACTATAAAAGGAGATAAGGTTTTTCAAGCACGAATTGCCCCTGGTGAATTAATGCTAGCTTTTACCAATTATGTGCTTCATTTTATTTGTGGTAACTCCCAGAAGGATTCATTCCATAACTTTCACAGAGAGTGAAGTACAACTGATGAGCCTATAACTTCCTGGATCCTCCTCTAAGAATCATAGAATATACTGAGTTGGAAGGAACCCATCAGGATCATTGAGTCCAACTCCTGTCCCTTAGCAGGACGCCCAAAGAATGTCACTCCATTTTGTAGATGAGGTGACATTAGCCTTCTTCCAGCCTTCTGGGATGTCCCCTGATCTCCATAACAAGGAGAGCTGCCTCTCAACGTCATCCAGTTCTCTTAACACTCTCAGGTGAATATCGATCTGTAGGGGTCAAGCTCCTTAATAGGGCACACAACAACTCTTCCTCCACTGACACTGATGTGTCTGTGTCTGCATCAACCTGGTTTGTTGTTCCTGAGGCCTGGAGCCCAGCAGTTCTGGTAAAGATGGAGGTGTTGAGAATCTCTGTCTTTTCAGCATTGCTGGTGACTAATTCACCTCTCCTTTTTAAGAGTGGGCCAATATTTTACTTCTATCTCTTCCTGTTGTTTATGTATCTGTAGAACCCTTTCTTGCAGTTTTTGACATTTCTGTTCAATTTCAATTCGAGTTGAGCTTTTGCTTTTCTCGCTGCATCTCTGCAGTTTTAGTAGTAAAAGGAGATGCTCCTCATCAAGGATGTGGGATTATGACCTGACCAAGACAAACTGTGTTTAACATCTGATGGCTGATCCACATCACCACTTCTTGCAGCAGCATTCCCTAGTCCCTGCCAGACAATCATTACATGCTTTTGTTAGATTTCTATATATGCTCTTTTCTGTAAATTTAAAGAGGACCTTCCCTTCCAGTAAATTATAGTTTTCTTTTGGCTTTCAGGCCAGTCTGCAGCTCATTTCTTCATGCAGTCCGAATTGCTTGTGTTTGGCTTTTCCGAGACGCTGACTGTGGAGAAGGTTAAGCAGTTTAGTGGTTGAGTCACTGGTACAAAAACAAACCTACAGATTTCTGGTCCAGAACACCAAAACAACACACTATAGAGAAACAGCCCAGCTGGAGCCAAGTATACGTGCTATCGCATTACACACCCCCGGTGTTTATTTACAAAGCAAGCCAAGTCCGACTGCCATCCCTCCTTAAACGTGTACTTTTCATGCCCAGAAATTGTCCCTGGATCAAGTTTCTGATGGGAGGAGGGTGTAAAGCAAGCCATGTGTGCAGGACCTGCAGTCAGCAGGCTTCTCCAGCACATCTTCCAAGAGGTGAAACGCCGATGTCAAGGGCTTGACCACAGCTGCTGTGGGCCCTGAGATACCTGAGACAACGGTGGGTTTTCAGCACCTCTGTCACAGGCAGAGTGGGAGCTTCAGACAAAGTTTATTAGATAAAGTGTACTATTAGAGAAGCCCTCCCATTGAGTTACGAAGTGGGGAAAGAACCCCATTGCTTTCTAAACTCCTTCTCAGAGAGGAGCTTACATGCACCTGGATCCAGTCTTAGCCCTAGACTTTTCAGTGGTTTATATCTACCTTTATACAACTTTGTCCTGCAGGATTAAGGATGGCAAACCAAATATATTTATATAAATAAAAGGAGTGATTTATTGAAATGGGTTACAATAATGATAATGATAGAAAAAAAGGAGTTTTGTCAGAATTACTTACTGCACAATATGGATGGATAGCTATAACTATTAGTATAGCACACTATTTTTCAAGCAATATTGAAGTAATTGTAATAAAATAATTGAAGTAATTATATTAAAACTAGCAAAACAATTACTAAGTAGAGGTTGGTGTTACTCACTCATAGCAATGACCAGGGGCAAATCTCTTTTGCTCAGTCTCGAGGACTAACCTTGAGGAGCGTTCTCACTCAAGGCAGAAATCTCCACACACATTCGGAGAAGGGGTTTGTTAGGAGACCCTACTGTTAAAAAGTCTGGGCTTTTATAGTATAGAGTGATTGACTGTCAGTCATATGTAATTTTTTTGGATTATATGTTGTCACCTTGCTCAGCAAAATATGTTTTGTTGCTGACAAAGGTGTTAGCCACTCATTAGTTTCTTCTGCTTGACACTCCTGACTCTCAGTTTCGTATCAGGGCCTGCACATCCTTGCTTCTCCCAGCCTCAGTCAGGGAGCTTCTGTCTTGCATGTCCTTGTGGTGGGGTCTGATAGTTTGGTCAAGCTGGTATGAGCACTCTTCAACACTAAAACCAGCAGACCTTCCTCAGTTGAGCTTATCAATGATCAGGTGACTCTCTTTGCTGAGGTCGTCACTGATAAACTTTTAAGACAAATTTTGAGCTGCTGTATTTCCACTTAGACAGAGCGTGCTGCTCCAACCTGTGCTGTGCTTTTCCTCCCAGAGGGTACCCCCATCATCCCTCCTGGGGGACATCAGTGGTCACTATAGAAGAAAACACCTTTCCAGGGACTTTGCAACTTCACACAACTGCCCTGCACTCCATGGTCCACAGGGCACAGCACTGCTTTAAACAGGGTCAGCACCCCCTGAATTCCATGGGAGCACTTCCAAGTTTTGAACTGGAATGGTCCCAGGACTGTGAAGACTACCAAGGGGAGGAAAGTGGTGGCATAAATGGCCCAAAGAGGAGAATTTTCTCTAAAGGCTGGGGAACTTGATATTAGTACCTGGAGTTGCATACTGAAGCCTCTGCTAGCTTTTTACAGTTTTTGTGAAACTATAAAGTGTAAACGTCCCTGACCTCCAGAAGAAGAGAGAGTTTAATTCTACTTCAGCAGGGCACAAGTCACAATGCAAGGCAGGTGAAAGTCCTTAATTTTCTAAAAACAATTCTGTGTCCTTTAAGAGGGGAAACAGCATGAACATTAATAACCATTTCCCAAAACCCCACCAACATTGATTTGCACCGTTTGTGCAAGGGGTCAAAGCCCTCTAACCTATGGCTCCAGGGCAGCAGATTACAGCATCTGGAAAACAGGAAACCAAGGGAAGTTGTAACTGCTGGTCATCTTTTTAGAGGCTAATATTGGGATAATGTTAACTTCTCCCCTTTAATTTTTTTTTCATTTTTTTGATTGTTCACCACTGCATGGTGTTTCTGGCTTATCAGAAACTATTTGCCAGCAGTTGCCTTACCAGAAATATTTACCAGACAAACTTGTTGCATCACCCTCCAAAACTGCCTCTTGCCACCTCTGAGCATCACTGCCCCATCAGCTACTCCCATGCCATTTGCAGTCATCTCTCATATTAATCAAAACTGGTCTGTGTTTAGTTAAGCTGACCTGCAATTTCCAGCACTTCATAGCAAAGTGCCAGAGAAATACTGAAAACTTCTGGAGCAAATCCTCCCTCTCTTTCGAGGCGGCTAATAGAAGTGGTCTTTGACAATCTCTGTGCACTTGCGTGGGAAAAACACGTCCCTGTCAGCATCTAAAAATGATGACCCCAAGCCTCTGACAGGTGAGCCTACAGCATGCCAGGTCTGGGCTCTCAATCATGTTAATTTTCTTGATTATGTCTGTTGTGTTAAGCAATACTATGAAACTACACAAAATATTCGACACAGAACTAAGAAAATTAGCCCCAGTCACTTCATATGCATAAAAAGGCTACTGGGGCATGAGATAATCCTGGGCTGGTTTAGCTGGAAATCTGGAACTGCTTTCCCTGCTAAAATGAGCCTGGAGACAAAAAGGTGCTCAGGAGAGAATATAGGTCCCACACCACATTTATAAATCTACTGCCATGCAGATAATCTTCCCAAAAACAACTGGGCTTGACAAAAATGTTGCATCCATCCATTTTATCTCAGCTACCTCGTAACACAGATGTGAAATGAGCTAGGTTACAACTGTTGACAATAACATACCAACCTAAACCATAATACTCTCAGCTTTTGCTCTCCTTTCTTAAGGCAGTTTGGTGTCTTGACTCCAACCCACTGATTCTTGGTAGGGCTTTGGGGGGCTTTTTCCTTATGTCATTTCACCTGAGGAAATGCTCTGTGGAGTAGCTTTTAACCTGTATTTCACACCACAGCTGTCTCATGGGTGTGGTTTTGGGGTTTTTGATTTGGTTTGGTTTGGGGAGGGTTGTTGTTTGTTTGTTTGCTTTTTGTTTGGGGTTTTTTTTTCCTAGACTGTTGGCTGGACTTGGCTTGAAAAGGAAAATTTTTTTTGCTATCTTGTGAAAACAGGATGGTTACTGAGAAGGTAATATATGCAATTTCTCAGCCTGGAGAGGTGTTCTGTCTTGGTTGCCAGCCCTCACCTGTGTAGGTGACTCTTTTTCATATCAGCTTTACGTTTGGTTTAACAGGTTTGGCAAAGGCCCGTTGGCTGCTGATGGAGCAGGTGTAAAACAAGCAAACAAAAATCAAAGCAGAGGTTTGAACTGAACTTGTGTGAGATTTGCTGGAAGAAGTAAAAGTACATCTTCCCAAATATGCAACCTATAAAATCCATAAAATGCAATAGAGGACTAAAGAATTCCTATGCTAAAATACCTATTAAAAAGTTCCTTTACAGAAGGAAGCAGTGCTTTTCAGATATGACAACTTGCAGCAAACTTTTATTTTCAATCCAAATAGACCAGAAATGTCAGTGTAACAATGCAACTGTCTTTATTTTTTATTTCCTCTCCAAGCAGCAAGGAATTTGGCATTCTGATTGCAAATGCCCTTAAGTCAACCCTTAGTGTGCCACATCCAGTGGTGGTTGGGTAGGTAATGGCACCTGAAGTCCGTGACAGTTTATTTTTCCCTGAGGTTTCCATCCCCGGGATCTGAAAACTCCACTGATGAAATTGAATTTTTCAAGGGGAAATGCAGGATGAGCCCTTGTGGAAGACTCACATGCAGGGTAGGATGTTTCAGCAGCAGCAGCCCCTGAACTGTGAAGTACCACGTTCAGCTGGCAAATGGAGATTTTTGCAAGCACTGAAACCAGAGCTTGGGAAGTGTAGGTCTTGCTTAGGCCTGCAGGCAGTTAGAGAAACAACTTGTGTGCTCAGCAGGACGCTTTCTCCTAAGATCTGGACAGGTACATGCCGTCAGCACTGGCTGGTGATGTCCAGTGTATCTCTCTGTCACTGATGGGGACACCTGCTGCCAGACTACATCAGCAGCCAGGGTCTAGGAGCTGCTGCTGGCTCCTTGTTCCCTCTGCAGACAATTCGGTTTTAGAGTGGGAAAGGTAAATGGTGATGGTGATGATGATAGTGATGGTAGTGATCATGGTGGTGATGCGCTCCCCAGCAGTTGTTTTATGTCTTTACCTCACAGGTAAAGACATATTTTGCAGGCTAAATGTTGAACACAGCAGTTTACACAGCTATATTCTCAAAGAAAATATTTTTCTTTGGGTGTGTGCACAATCTGCTGCTCTTTCAATCCTCAAACTACTGAAATCAGGACATTTTCACCAAAACATTCAGCTGAGTCTTTCCTGAGGAACAGAAGCCCTCACACCCCAAGCACTGCCCGTTTCCTTTTACCATACGACACACACTGCCCCAAGAACTACAAAGCTTATGCCTTTAGCATTTTTCCCCCAAAATCAAAAACTACAGTGTGATGAAAAGAACGAGTGCTTCTGACTGATCAAACCAAGAATTTTATTTCCACCTGTTAAAAGAAGTCTCTGTCTACCAGCAAAGTCCAACATAGATGAGCAGACAAACTTGACTATATTTAAATGAATTAATAGTTTATTTATAATTAAACTCATGAAAAATGGAACCGTATACAACAAGAACTATGTACATGAAGAAAAAAGTCTTTCTGCCACCTATCCCCCAAAATCCATCTGAGTCTGTCCTGAGAAACAGAAGTACTCAGAAATAAATGGGGTGATAGTCTCTGGGAGGGAGTTCTGTTCTGCAGGCTGGGCAAGCCCTGGAAGTCTCAAGGGCAACAGCGATGCACCGACTGCAGAAGAGATGGCCACACTGGGTTGACACAACGTGTCGGTCACTTCGTATAATCTGGAAGAAAGGAAACCACAACATGTGTTGGGAGGCAAGGATTCGAGTTTGCTGCTCTACTGGCACCAGGAAAATAGGACTTGGAATATCTGGAATCAGTCCATTACTAGAATAAGGAACCCCCAGATCTGCCAGGGCCATCTTGGCAAGGGTTTCTCCCTCTACATGCACCGCCAAGAAGTGACTTGTGGAACTTCACAACAAGGTCTGTGCTTCAAGCCAGCTGCCCATAGCACCCCACAACAGTCAGCAAATAAACATTGCACAGCTGCCCCTCTGCCCCGTTACCCCTCCCACAAAGCTGAAAGGATGACAACATGTGGATCCTTACCCGTGAATAATAATCCATGCAAATCGGGCACCTTACTGCTGGTTGCCATTCCCTAGAGAGAACAGACCCAGAAAGAGCAGCCATTAATACCACTGGTCATCGAGGGTTACTCATATATAAAATGTCACATAATCATCTGACTGCACTGAGTAGCCACGATGCATTTCTTTTGAAGAACCCTGCATGTCTTTAACTCTCTCAGTTTGCTGCATGTAATGAAGAGTTCAGATCTCCCTGTCCTAAAGGAAACAGTGTCTTGGTTTTCACTGGGAGAAAGATGAAGTCAGCCACCCTGCTCTAGGATTTGAAGTAACAGCAGTCTCTAGCACTGGGAAGTCTATATATGGCAGCATTTATCTCCAACAGGTCATCAATAACAGCTTTGCAACCAAAGCATCAAGCTGTCCTCTGGAAAGTGTTCATTCTAGAATGGAATGAGGTCTGACACTACAGAGTAACACTGCAGATGGCTCTGGCAAGCTCCAGCCTCAGGAAGAACCCTCTGGTCAATGTTCTGTAGCTCTGAGCTCTTCCAGCAGGAAGGCACATTCTGTAACAGAGAAGCTTGAGACTGAAGGAAAAAATATTCTTTTTTTGTATTAAGTTCTCTCTTATGTTGCCTTTCAGTAATCCCAAAGGCTCAAAGCATACCAGCTTTATTAACACTTGCACAGAATTTGCCTGGCTGCTGCCTGCCAGTCTTGTGATGCCAAACCATCCACACTAATGAAAATATTTCCATATCCAAGATCACTACTAGAGGCTAACATGAAAAGTAAATGCAACACATTATGAGCAAGAGCCTGTGACTAATCACCCTTTCTTGCCATACCCCCAAACTCGTCTTTAGGGTTGTGTGCAAAGTTTCCCATCTGCCTTGGGCTGCCTTTTTCTCCCAAAGTGCAAACATTACCATTTCATCATCATGCAGCACAGGATGCAATCCTCATTGAAAGAGGGAAATAAGTAAAGTGAAGGCTTCAAAGAAGCAAAAACCACTCTTTGGTAGGTCACGAGGCGTACGTACTCTGAATTCACAGTTTCCTCGTCCGGTGATCTCCGTACTTCAGGCTCTACATCAGCTGCTGCAAATTCAACGTCAATCACTTCAGACTCTACGTCAGTCACTTCAGACTCTATGTCAGTCACTTCAGATTCTACGTCAGTCACTTCAGACTCTATGTCAGTCACTTCAGATTCTACGTCAGTCACTTCAGACTCTATGTCAGTCACTTCAGATTCTACGTCAGTCACATCATCTGCTGTTTCATATTCATCATAACTGCGCAGTACAGGGCTGTCCAACAGTTGCTGGCTTCTTGGTGTAAGGTTTCTCCTTTGTTGTTCATACCCTGTAAGTTAATTTTGGTAAGTCAGATCTATCATTTACTCTCTCTTTTTCCCTGGAACTGTCATGGTTTGCAATCCCCAAAATCCAGTTCTCTAGTCCAAGCCCCCCCTCCCTCATCTCAACCCAGTGTGAGATGGGTTTTCCAGACACCACACAAGACTCAAAATGGGGGAAAGGGTTATATATTACAATGACTGTACAAATATAAATACTACAATACATTACACAATCTTAACTATCTCTACCATGACAAAATAGTATTTACTTCCTTCAAACGTGTTATTATAAATAGTTTGTAATGGCTCCTATTTGAAATGGACACTATTCAGCTGGGTTACAAGCAATCTCAAACAAAGTAGTTTCCTAAATATTAAGGCTGAATCCTTCCACACATTGAGACTATTCTGCTACGGAAACAAAACATTTGCTATAATCACCCTATGAACAGTTAAAACGTGACCTGAGAGATTCTCAGTGTCCACGGAGATACACTACCTGTGAATAAATCTGCCCTATAAAGGGAAGGTCCCTCACACTATTCTTACTAATACGGTCTGCTGTGATCCTGTGGTAAGGAATGGCAACAATTGCTGTGTGATAGGGGAAAGAGGACTGCAGTCAAGTTTCCAAGGAGCATGGTGACGTAGCACATACACAAGAAAAAGGCTTGGCAAAACACAGAGTGCTTTGTTCTGAAAGTTTCAGAAGGGATGGAAGAAATGCTTAAATCTAAAACTGTACATTCTGGAGCTGCTGTGCTTCCTTGTTGCTGTATGATGCTAAACTGCTGCCCTCTTTTTGTCTGTGTAAAATGAAACCTCCCCACCCAAAGGCACTTTCTATCAAGAGAGTCTTATTAAGTACAGTCCTTGGAAATTATAAAAAGACTTGAGGCAGTGTCTCCCTAGAAATTGCCATCATCTTCCTCCTCAGTTAAGGTAACTTGAAAATGGAGTTTTATCACCCAAGTTCAAAGGAGATCAATTTTTAGTGGCCTAGTCTGTAACATCTGAAGGATCAAGACCTGCTGTTCGCTTTTTAATTCTCAGAAACCGCATGCAACAATGATCTCTGCAACTCCAGTGTCCATGTAACAATAATCAAGCACTAATCAATTAAAATTACAGAAAATGTCACCAAATTAAAATTCTTTCCTGCAAGAGTATTCAGCTACAACTTCTGTTGCAGGGATATTCCACTGTGTCTCATAGCAGCTAGCAGACACAAATGGGATCCATTCTCTAAGACATTAGCCAGAGGCTTTAGCACTGTCCTTTGCCTTTTGCTAAATGCAGTTTCAATCCCTGGTACTAGAGATTGTTGGAAAAGACAAAAAAAAAATAATGATTACATTTAGGACAATTCCATTAGCAAGTGGAAAAAGTCAACTCACCTTCAAGAAGCTTCAGCAACGCATATGGGAAGGGAGAGAAAAGAAAATACAATTAGAATCTGGTGTGCATGCCTGGTATTCCATACTAACACCAGCTCAGTGAAGCAGTTACAAGAGAACAGGTAAAGAATGGTAGGTTATAGACTTCTTATTTTGGTTAAGAACGTTGAAAGTAATAGTCAGTTAGTTGTTGCCCTGAAAACAAGCAAGAGGGTGCTGATAGTTCTGCTCCCACTGATGGAATGGGATAAAATCAGAGACAGATTAAAAACATCTGAACACCCTTGTGCCACCTCCTCTGTTTCAGATCTCTAATTGGATTTGACCCAGAGGTGTAACTTTCCCTCTTTCTCTACCAAATGGGAAAATTCAGCAGTGATAGCCATAAACACTTCATGTTAGATGAACAGCTGCTGAAGA
>NW_020884908.1:6176224-6256186 GCF_003945725.1 Corapipo altera
GTTCTGCTCCCACTGCTGCAATGGGATCGAAATGGAGGCAGCTTAGGGACCACATGTAGCCCCTCCTCCCTGCTCCCCTCTTTCATATCCCTAATTGGATTTAGGCTGGAGGTGTTTCTTTCCCTCTTTCTGCCCCAAAGAGGCAAATTCATCAGTGATAGCCATAAACACTTCATGTTAGATGAACACCTCAGTGACCAGGACTACCTTAAATGGATGTTGCAGGTAAACACTTAATATTTGTGAAGTCAAAGTCTTCCTGTCCTCTTTTTCTTATTCTTTAAATCCCTGGCCTGTATGATGAGTATCTCTAGAATAACTTCACTTTTAAATTGCATCTCCTTCTGTTACATTACCAATGACTGGTAAATGTTGTGCCCAAGTTCTGAAGCAACAGGCTCTTTTAAATTACTTTTTCACTACAAGGGATACTTGGAGGTGCTAATGTGTTCACAGGTGCATTTGACTGGTAACTCTGTCTAAAGTGGTAAATCAGAGCTGTGTTTCAACCCTGGAGGTCAGGCTACCTAGATGCCAGAAGATAGGCCCAGGAGCAGAAGAGAAAACTAATTTGGCTGCAAGATGGACAGAAGTGTGCCATTCATCACTTACTACAACAGAATCATCACCAGTTAGATCAATGACTTCAGGCTCAGCAGATTCGCCTGTGAGATCTATGATTTCGTCAACAGCTGAAAAAAAGAAATGGGCTGTCACTGTGGAACAGGCTGAGGTAGATTCAGTTGTGCCTTGGGTCTCTTCTCTTCAGGAATGTGGCCAAAATTTCACTCAAGCTTTGCCCTCCACAGTCCACAGGGACCATTACCAGCCCTGTTTTTTCACAGGTGGCAGCGCAAGAGGAACAGCAGCTGAACTCCTCACACAGTTCTGTTGGATAACAATATCTTGTGGGAGGTACACACCAACAGATGATTCATCTAACATAGGGTAATGTTTATCAGACAGAAAAAAAACCCAAAACAAAACCCAAAGCAAAACCAGAATCATAGAGGGTATCCTAATTTTACAGCACCATGCTGTACATGTTCCCCTGAGGGATGTGGCACAGCTAGCTTTTCCTTATCTTCTTCCAGCTTGAGAGATTTCATACTTAGTTTGCCACCCTCTGTAGTGGCAGCTGTTGCACCTGCCAGCTCATCGGAGTTCATTCAGATATCTGAGCAGCACTTGAGGACCTTTGCTACACAGCTCATCTCCCTCATTTTAGTGGAAATTCTCTCTCATTCTCTTTCAAATGAGAGCATGGAATCTCTCTCATTTTAGTGGAAAATGTATCACAAACCCAAATAGTTGTGAGAAGGCTTGTTATTTAGAGATGCCGTACTAGGCACTTCCTAAAATCCCATGTTTCCCTTCCTTCCCAGTAAAGGGCCTAGAAACTGGCAAAAGCATATGTTCAGTTGTGTGCCAAACCTCTAGAAGCAGTTTCTGTTCTTACCAAGATCAAAAGAAAGCACACGACTTTCTTCGAGGTCTATTGGCTCTGCTGCTGAACCTTCACCTGCACTAGAAGCCAGCAGCCTGCTTCGTTTCGAAGCTTGTCCGGAATTAACGGCTCCTCCACGGCGCTTTCGCCGATTCTAAGAGAGAACAAAGCCTTAGCATTTTGTGTGGGAGTAATATTAATGGGGCCCTCATTTTTACAACACCGGTGAAAGTATACGAGGATACAGAAAACAACTCCACAAAGGCTGGAATACACATTGAATGGTGCTCTGGTTCATTCCTACCTGAGCCCACTGCATCAAGGAAAAGACATCACCCCAATCTCTTACCAGTTGCCTCACCAAGAAAAAGCCTATCCCAGTGGCTTGCAAATAAGAAGACTAGTTCACAGTTCTATCAGGTTGTTGCTCACACTGTAAGCATTTCTGAGCTATTGCTAGCACCCCGAGAGATTCAAAATCTTCAGTATCCCAGAACATGAAGTTACGTTAAGTTTTAACAGGCTTGTCTTCCCGTGCACTTGCTAAAAACTCTTGAAATCCTTTCTAGAAGTACCCCAGCAAATATGTTTCAGAAATCAGATTTGCATTGAGTAGTAAAGTACTTACTGTGCTCATGGTGTTTTGTGATCTAAAACCACTGGAAAAGTCAGTGGGACAAACACCGAAAAAGGAATTTCAGGGAAGTTACAGCAATCGATCCCTTATATTCCTTAGGTAGAACAATCTACAAAGTCCTGATTTCTAGGAATCAGAGAACGATGTTCTTCCAAATCTATCAGAAAAGAAGAGAGGAGATTACCTATCTGGAATGCCTGTTCTCTTAAATACCCACACATACTCTAAGATTCCCTTTCACGAGTCACAAGTTTCTGCCCAAAGCCAGAGGGGAAATCTACACGTCTGGTACTTGAGTCCCAGACACCTGCAGCTGGACCTGAAGCCCAGAACAGCCCCACAGCATCAGAAACATTTTCAAAGATCATCTACACTCACCTGTACAGTTACTTGAGAATTTTTCTTGAAAATTATCAGCAAATCGCCTTCTGTTCCCACCGGGGACAGAGAAGACAGAGGCTCTGCACCTGCTTCCCAGCAGAGTATCCGCCAACTGCCAACTGTCGATGGAGTGTTGGGCTCCTGACCCCTCTGTGCAGGAGCCCGCTTGGCAACCGTTTGGTAACATTCCATGGTCCGGTAGCTGGTGTCCTCTTTGCACCCTCGTGGAGGCCCAGAATGCTTTGGTTTGGAAGGGACCTTAAAGATCATCTGGTTGTAACTCCCCTACCAAGGATAGGGACACCATCCACTAAATCAGGGTGATCAGGGCCCCATCTAGCCTGGCCTGGAATAGTGCCTTCCAGGGATGGGGCATCCACAGCTTCTCTGGGCAGCCTGTTCCAGTGTCTCGACACCCTCACAGCTCTTCCTAACATCTAATCTAAATCGTCCCTCTTCTGGTTTTAAACCGTTCCCCCTTTTCCTCTCACTCACTGCCCATGTGAAGAAATCGCTCTCTGCCTTTGCTATAGGCCCCTTCGGCCACTGGAGGGCCGCAGTGAGGCCTCCCCCGGAGCCCGTTCCTCTCCAGGCTGGACATCCCCGGCTCTCCCAGCCTGGCTCCATAGGAGAGGTGCTCCGGCCCTCTGAGCATCTTTGTGCCCGCTGCTTCCTTGCCCCTTCGTGCCGCCCCGGCGGGCACATCCTGCTTGTGCCGGGTCAGAGCCGGGCGCAGCCTCCGGGCGAGGCCTCACGAGGGCAGAGCAGAGAGACACATCCACCCCCCTCCGCCTCCAGCCCGAGTAACGCTGCAGCCTTTCGGTGGCTAAAGGAACCCCACCAAAACCTCCCCTCCCCCGTGAGAAAATTAAACCCTTTCTTAACCTTCTTCCTCCATGTTTATTACTCTGTTGTTGAAAAGACTCGTTTTAATTTTAACCCTAATTAAAAGCAATTAAAATGACACCAAACTTCCCTCTTCCCGCCGCCCCCCCAAACTGGTGAAAATCTAACAGTTTAGATCCTTATTTCAAGTCTCTAAAGTCTTGAAGTTTTCAGGTGTTCAACTGTTCCTCTGCTGAATATTTCACAACAGGGTTAGGAGGAGGTTTGCTCTCCTTCTGGGGACAGCACCTCCCCCCCGCAAGGCCCTGCTCTGCTATGAAAGGTGACACAGGAAAAAAAGTGAAATTAAAATTCCATTTTCCTTCCAGCCAGTCTACCACTGGACCTGCATTCAAAGGGGTTGGCTGGAGCTCTTGAGAGTGGCAGCAACCCTGTCTCAGCCCTGCTGGATGCGAGATGCTCCTCAGCTTCCTATCCCATGGGCACTCTCGGGTGTGGGGAGGATGGTGGCAATTTATCCAACACTGCGGATAGCATAAGGATATTTTCAGATCGTGCTCTATGTGAGGAGGTTCATTTCTTACAAAAATTTCTCTGTTATTACAACTGTTGCTTTTAGGTCAAAATGTTGAGAGTTTAAGGATGGTTGGGGATGACTCCCCCATTTTTCTCAGTCCTGTGTCCGGGAATTGAAGGAAACTCATTTCAGTCATCATATTCACATCCTTCATTCCTCATATTTGTTGCTGGTTTGAGGTACTTAATTATTCATATATTAAATATATATTTGGAATTGCTCTAGCATCTTAACATTTGTATATCAAACATTAAATCTCCTTTAGGATTTTTTTTTATCTAAGCCTCTGCCCTTTGGATCCAAGATTTTTGGAAAGCAAGAGTGTTTAAACTGGATTTACTGGAGTATGAAACATTAAGGCAGGGACCCTGTCCACTCACGCTCCAGGTGCAGCTGAGGTTGGCTGAGTGGAACCAGCACCACTTGTATTTCAGGGTGGGACTGGATGGCTTTTAGCAGGAATGTGTTATTAGGGGTAAGGGAGGAGAGAGCACTGAGGAAAAGGAGGGGTAGCTTTTAATAAGTTGAACATTTGAAGGCTATCAGGCTTGATCTTCCTCAATGCTGCTAATGATCACAGCAGAGGGCGCTGAAAAAATGTTTATTGTAAGACCTAACACTTTTTAACTGAAGCCACTATTGAAAATACTCATCACTCAGTGGTGGAAGGGAGGGAAATCTCTTGTCCCTTCTCTGTGCATCGCACAAAAACTGAAAAGGCTACATACCTGTTCTATCTCCTTCCATGTGGACCAGCTTTAATGCAGGGCGTAAGACCTCTGAAATACCCCTTGCCTTTCCATTTCATGAAGGAAGAAGTTTACATCTATTAACTTCCAAAAATAAAAGGTTAATTATAGCCAACAGTGTAAACTAAGCCCAGATTGAGCTGGCTTCTATATTAATCACCCCGGAAAAACAGCATTGGGATTTTCGCTGATGGCTATGGTTTGCCACCATTTTTTGTCAGGAGAAAGCAACTTATAAGTGAGAAATGCATGGTTCACTGGCCAGAGGTTTTCAGCTCTGTACTCTCCCAAATCAGGGGTACCCTGGAGATCAGAGCAAGAGTCATAAAATAATTTAAGAAGGATGAATGTAGTATAAGATGTCATATACAGACATAGCCTGCTACAGAGTGATCACTGATGAAAAGAAAATGTACAATGACATGAGAAAACCCACTTGCCACCCCAGCTGGGTTGGTACTGCTTCTCACTCTTTGAGTCACTAATAACAAAAATGATTTTGAGCTGTGGATAGACAAACAACTGGACTCTACAAGGCAGCAGAGGTCCAGCAACTAGCTCGGTCCTTCATCCCCATGACCACGGCTGTGTTTGCCCACAAGGGCCTGCCCGTGGGCAAGTTGGTTTTGCTGCTAGGGGGACTCAAGTGAAAGAGGGCTACTGGGTTATTGATGAGAGGGAGTGTGACACTTGGCTCCCCACACAGCTCAGCACAGGAATAGGATTGCACTCCCCAAAGCAACCCTGCATAGCAGTCCTTCTAAATCCACCATAAGGATGCAGGGAAATAGACAAAGATTACCAAAAGAAGCCGCAAAAAGATGATAATATTGACTTATAATAATTTTTACTAGTCCCACTGAGAATTGCATTGCAATTCATGTGTCAAATTGTGCCTTTGCTTGACTATAGCAATGGTTGTGACTTCAGAATACATTTCCCAGTCTCTTCACGGGGAAGTGCTGGTGGGTGGTCTATTAGAGTAATACATATTGAGACAGTTTAAATTAGGTAAAAACATTTTTGAAGCAGTAAAACATTTTGAGTAAAAACATTTTAAGTAAAAACATTTTGAGGCAGTAGTGAGTGGCTTGTTCTGCAGAAGAAAAACTCAGGTAGGTTTCTTATTGCTGGGACTGATTTGCACCCTTCTCAATGGCACTAAGTGCTTCTCTTGGCAAAGGATGGAGGCTCTGGAGCATCTTCCATCCTCCAAAAATCTGGATGTGCTCAGGGCCCCTCCAGTTGCCCAGATTTGGCTGTCAGCTTAGCAGGAAGGCTGAGCACTGGGAAGAGGGGTTTGCTGAGGTCTGAGTGGTATTTCAGTCCATCTCAGTCCCTGCTCCTTGGCACAGGATGATGGCACTGAGTAACTACAGGAGGTGAGGGGAAAAATCATTATTCTTCTATAGCCATGTTCCTCTTCTTTTGAGAGGTACTGCTTTCAGCTGCTCTGCCAGGCAGTCTGCTTTTGCCCTCTTCTGAAAAAACATGGTGTTATAAGGGGGACTTGTGTCTCTCCAGGCTGCCCCCTCTGTCCCTGCACAGCCACAAAAGTATCTGTGCACTGAACAGAGTTATTGGTGATGGGCACCACTTGGCCTGCTCTGCACAGTCAGTGTCGAGCTCTGTACCTAAAAACATACAGTTCAAAACTCCTTTTTAAGCTCAGTGCTAAAGGTTGGTGCCCAATACCCTGTTTGCGGTACCCAGCTTCTAAACCTGTAAAAGATGCCATTTGGACTGATGCTTGCCCCTTCAAATGGTTCCTCAAAGCTCATAATTGTTTTTTAGACTTCTTTTAAGAAGCATTTTAGCAGTTCTTTGCAACGTCGTTGGCCTGAAGCAGTAGCATGATAGTGAAATTGGGCAGGAGGAGATCACAACCCTGGAAGAGGTAAGAAGGCTTCCTCCAGGGGTTTAATACCCAAAGGCTGAGTTCAGCGGGTTTCCTCAATGACGATGCTGCTTCAAGATACATCACTGGAAAACCTGTGCATCTGTGTGTGCTTTGGGCAAAGGACCCGACCTGAGCCTTGCCCAGCTGGCCTGCTGTGGCAATCCCCAAGCAGGGGTCACAGATCGCCTGGCTCACTTGACTCATGGGGGACCTGATGCCTTTTTCATCCAGCACCTGCTTTTTCTAGTACTGCTGCATGTGCTGGCACATGTGCAAAACCAGCTTTAACAGAAATCCACTTTTGCAAAATCTGAGGGGTTTTCACTGCCCCAGGCGCTGAAGAAAACCCTCAGCACCTCATGTGTGAGGGCTTTTAGGCTCCAGAAAGCAGAGATAGCACACAATAATGGATGTTTCTTCTCTAAGCATGACATTTAAGTGAATAAACAACTACATATACTCACCTGGCCACATCCCCACAATTAGCATTTTTAAGAGTAGCTGGGATTTTTGAGGACAATATCTTTTTTGCTCTGTACCCACAGAAAATACTTATCACTCTTCACTCCCCACTTTGATCCAATACTCCAGGAAAACCTTTTCCCTGGGAAACTCACAGTTTTTCTGTTCAGTGGCCACTTGTGCTATTTGGCAGGTGAGTTTGGAAGAGCAGAGCCAGGCACCTTGGTGGTGGTGAGGAGAGGGTCCAGGATGAGCATGCCAAAATGCTGTGTGCCGCCGGGTGTAGAGCCAGAAATTCAGGCACAGAAATTCCAGGTGCTTTAACAGTAACTGTGCGAGGAGGTAATGCTGGTTTATAACTGTATGCCATTTATACCTGAACTAGCCTGTTTTATACCTGACCTTGCCATTCAGGCAGGTCTCCCTGGGAGCTCAGGGAAGCAATGGGGCAAGAGGGCAGCAATGCCCATCAGGCAGAGCTGGGCATCATTCAACAGGCACAAAACATTCCCACCAAAAGGCTTTTTATTCCACTAGATGGTGCCCAGTCCTTGCTTAGGGATATTGCTTAATCGTGTGGACAAGGATGCAGTCGGGACTGATGATGGAGGTGACTGGGCACTACGCCGGGGTCCCCATGGGGCTGCAAACCCACCAGTTCCAGCCCTGCCAGTGGTAAGACCCCAAAACCACCCTCTTCATATGCCAGGCAATCCTGCTGAGCCTGAGTTTCCCGGAACATTGCCATAGCCCATCAGATTGCGGGTGTGATGTGCTGTGGCAATTCCGGGAGTGAGTCACCCAGCCCAGTTTATCAGCAGCCCTGTGAGCCAGATGGGCCAGTACAGAGGGTCCCTGAGCCTTTGGAGGTCTTCTGGATGCTGCCCTGAACCTGGGAAGCTTCAGGCAAACCCCTGCCACAGACTGCCTCGGTCTCCATGTCCCTGCAGCACTACCACCAGGCTACCTGGGCTGGCTCCCCTGGAGGCACCAGGGCCTGGTGCCCTGGTGGGGGCAGAGTGGGCACATGCAATTTTTGATCCTTTCTGCTGGAGACCATGAGCTGTAGCAAAACAGAGCCCCAAGAGCTGATGCTAACTGACAGCACCAGTGAGATACACAGTGTTATCCTGGTCCTGATGGTTCCAGCATCAAGCAACTGTGCATGATCCCTGAGACCCAAGTGGCTCAGAGAAGCTGTGGATGCTCCATTCCTGTAAGCATTCAAGGCCAGATGGAGCCCTGAGCAACCTGATCTAGTGGTGGCATCCCTGCCTATGGCAGGGGAGTTAGAACCAGATGATCTTTAAGGTCCCTTCTAACCTAAACTATTCTGTTATTCTACGGCCCAAAACAGGATCTGCCACTTCCCTGTGCGCAGTTGTGCAGAGGGCAGGGGAGCAGGCACTCTGTGGGTACCTCACTTGCATCGTGGCTGCTCCCACTCCCTCCCGGCATGGGCACAGTGCTGGTGGGGAGTCCCCTCAGCACGTGCTGAGGCAGCACCTCTCCCTCTCGAGGCTCAGCACCAGTCCCACTGTGCCACTCACTCCAGCGCGCTGCCGAACATGCCTGTTTTAGCAGCTTCTTGGACAGAAAAAGCAACCTGCAATTGCATAAACAGTGATTAACTTCAGGCACCACCGACAGCATGGCTCCAGCGTGTCGAAGCCCAGCCTGGCTTGCGTGCGGGGGCCAGCGGTGGGAATGGCGGCAGGAATGGCGGCACCACGGCCAGAGTGTTACGCTGCTGCCGGAAGGACGGTGTGGCCAACAAATGGTCAGCGTTCCAGAGGGCTCAATGGGGATTTCTCACTGCAGGAGATGGACGAGCCCAGGGGGGTGATGCTCTTGTGGGGCTCCCCAGCAAGCCCTAACTGCCCAGAGAGGCAAGTGGCCCTGGGCAGGATCCGGTGGGGTTTGATACCCCAAGGGAGGGATGTGTAGGGCTTGTTGGCCAGATTGCAGTCCCAAAGGTGATGGCTGGGCCAGGGATGTGCTGTGGCCAGAAATCTCCTTATGCCCAGGGACCAGCCCCACCTCCAGCATTTTTCTTGTGGCAGAGTAGCTGCCTGAAGTCCCGCTGCAAAGACCAGAGTTAGCAGATCCTCAGGTACAGAAATGCCTTTATTTCTCCAGTAGGCTGGAAGTGAAACCGCGAGGACAGAGGCTTTTTCTCAATGTTTCTTTACTTGCTTCACATCAGTGCACAAACAGGGCTACCCTATGCCGTGTAGCATGACTGCTGTTACATAGCTGTCTAGCACAGCAAACCCATGCATCCCTGCTGCAGCACCACATGCAGCCTCCCTCAAATTAACAGATTACATGAACAGTGATTTTTGGCTCCTGAGCTGTGAAGCACCACTTGCCCCCCGGCAACGTGCCCCTCACCCAGGCAAGAGCAGAGGCCACAGTGGGGATGCCAAGGGAGGGAACACAACATGTGGGACCCCCCAGCTCCACCGCTGGAGCTCGCCGGTGTGAATACTGGCAGCCTCTCAGAGAGATCCCTGGATCCAGCGGCCATAGGGGTGCCCTGGGGATCCCCACCCTGAGGGCCGAAGTCCTGTTTGTCCACTGTCACTATGGGTGTCCTGCTCCCCCTCGGAGGACTGGCTGCTGTCAGCACCCCCAAGGCCGGTGTAGGGGCCGTGGGGGCCACCCTCTGCCCTGCCGAGGGTGTAAAAAGCCCGCTCGCGGACGTGAAGCTCATCGGCGCGCTTCAGCTGGTCCACCTGTCTGCTGTGGCCCAGCGCTGCGAACGTCCCCGGTGCCCCAGTCCCCAGCTTTCTGCCGTGGTGCCCGGGGAGGCGGCCACCCCCAGCTCCCGACACTGCTGCCCCAGTCTCACCACCTCGCCCCCTCTCCCGGCCCTTGCCTGCTGCCATGCTGCCCACGTCTTGCCGTGCCTGCGGAGTGGGGCTGCCCCCTGCTTTGGTGGCATGCGACCTGCCCCCAGCATCCCCACCACGGCTGCCAGCCTTTGTCTGGGCCCTGCTCGATGTCTGGCTGCTGGCTTTCCCGCTTGGGGATGGTGGTTTGTCTGTCCTGTGTGTCTTGTCCAGTCCTGCTCCCCCTGGCCAGACCCTCACCCCTGCCCCAGGCTGTCCCTCCCCACGGGGCTTTGGGGTGGCTGGTCTCACTTCCTGACTCCCTCCTTTCCCCACCACAGTGCTCCTGCCTGCCTCACGGCTGCTGGCTGTCACTGAGGAGGTGGTACAGTCCCCCTCACTCACCCCAGGGGAGGCCGTGGTAGTGGCCAGGTGGACACTGGCTCCTTCAGCTGGGACAGTGGCCACATGGATGCTGGCTCTTTCAGTTGGGACAGTGGCAGTGGCCTCCTCATCACGCTCCTGTTGGGGGGTTGTGGTAGCCAGATGATCTGGCTTCCCCTTGAACGTCTGCCCCTCACCTCTCACCTCATCATCATCTTTCCCACGGATGCTGGTAACTGTGGGGACAGTGACGACACCACCAGTGACTCTCCAGGGGACAGGGGTCACCAGTCCTTCCCCATAGCCACCAATGGTGGTGGCACCTTCCTCATCCTCTCCTGTGGGATGTGCATCCCTGGGTCTGCTGGTGACGCTGTCCCCATGGCTTGGGGTGGCTGTGGTGGCCAGTCCTTCAGGTTGCCTGCGAGCAGGGGTGCTGTCATCATCACCACCGTCAGGTGCTGCCGTGACACCCAGCCTGGGGAGGGGCCTGCTGGTTCCCGCAGTGGCAATTCTGTCATTCTCACTGTCCACAGTGGCACCGGCCTGGGTGGTTTCTTGTTCCCCCACATGGATATTGGCCCTCCCAATGAAGATGTTGACCTCATCATCCTTGCCTGGAGAGACTTGGGTGAAGCTGGTGGTCCTCGCTGTGCTGCCCAGGTTCCCACGGGTGATGGTGACACTGCCCGAGTCGGGGATGTAAGTGTATTCATCCACACCTGTGGCATCAACTTGGACGTCCTCTGTCTTCTCAGTGACAGAGGCAAGAGCAGCACCTCCCATTCCTGTGCCTCGCATGACACTCTCCTGCCCTTGGCCAGAGACAGTGGACTCACCACTGCCCTCATCCCCTGCCCCTCCAGTGACAGGGGCCCTCTCCCTCCCATCTGTCATCGCTCCCTCTGCAGGAACCACTCTGGGGGCACCAACATCCTTGTCCTCACTCCTGCTACGTGACCTGTTCCCCACCACAATCTCACTGGGCTGTTCACCCTGAGGGATAATGGGAACATCACCATCAACTTCAACCACCAAATCCAGATCACCGCTGCCCTCTGAGCTGGACGGGGTGGGACCTGCAACGCCGACACCACCGCGTGCTCGCGTGCCAGTGCCAGGGCGAGGACTGGGAGCATCCCTGCCAGCGCCTGGGGTGCTGCCGTTTTCAGGCCTGAGGACAATCACATTCTCTATTGCTTCAGTGCTGCTATTGTCACTGTGCTCCGGGGTCGTCCTGGCCTCTGGCAGCTCCCGCTTGGCATTGTCCTCATCCAGCCGGTGGCTGGGGATGATGCTCTGGCGGTCAGCCTCTTCTTTCTGTGCAGTACACACAAGGGAGAGGTCAGGGCCAGCCCTGGTGACAGACAGCTGCTTGGGGCCCCACAGCCAAGCCAGGGTCCTACCGTGCCACCTGGGCACCTCCTCACCTTTATCTGCGTCTGGTTCCTCCGCGTTGAGAACGAGTAGACATATTTGAAAACGTAGAAGCCATGCTTTGCATTGCAGCCTTTCAGAAGTATCTAGTGGGGAAGAAAATAACCAAACGTCACAGTTTTCTTATGAAATGGATTGGCAGATCTTCCCTTGCTGTGTGTGGCATTGAAGCAGCGTCCCAACAGTACCCACTGAGACCCCAGGACAGGCAGGAGCTCTCACCACCTCATGGCCACCAGCATAGGCAGAGATCTGAGCAGGATGCATGTTCTCATATCCTGGGCTCTGGCAGTTTTGTTTTCCCTTGGGCTCATTTTCTGCCTGTGCTTGCTTTCAGGAGCTATGAGTTTGGATTTTTTTGCAAGGTGGCTTAAAGCTTGAATAAACAACCTTGTTGATGGTCCCATCAGACATGAGTTAAGGGACTGATGGCAGTCAAGCTACTGGAAGGATGGCAACTGGTTTCCAATAAGGAAAGCCAGGCATTTTCTTCCATACTACTCATTTGAATTGTGATACTGATACACCAAAACACTTTGAAAAAACCCTGTAGCAATTGGGCCTGAGACTTTTACACCCTCACCTGTGGGTACACCAAGCATTTGTGTTCTGGGGCTGGGTAGGGGGAGAGGAGCCCCATAGGGAGGAAGCCCTTCCCTCACCTGAGCACGTCACACCTTTCCCCACCCCTGCTCTTGGTAAGAGCTGTTCAGATGCAAAGGCACTGCTGGTCTCTTTCTCCATGGATCGCTGGGGCTACCCTCCAAAAGCACCTCTGGTGCAGGGCACCCCATGGGGTCTGGATGAGGCAGGGAGGTACATACCCGGTGCTGTCCCACACAGTTCCCAGAAGCTCTCCCAGACAGCGGGGGTGGCACCTGTGGGCAGCAAAACACAGGCAAGAGCTGAGGCATCAAACACTGCCCCAGCATCCAGGTGGCTCCCAATGCCCACTGCTGACCACCCACCCTGCCCAGCATGATAGACATGCCACAGTGTTCAGGGAAGGGTGGGAGAACTGTATTGATAAGCCAAAAATTCCCAGGCACTACTTGGGGTGCTGGCTTAAAGGTAGCAATAATAGGAAAGGTCTAAACCCCATTTCCAGGGTCTGAAAAGTATTGCAAATTCTGCTACAGCATGATTAGTAGCATTAGTAGTATTGCACACTACTTTTCATAGGGTATTCTTGGTCTGCAAATACCCTTTTCTGTAAGTCTGCTGCAGAGTATTTTATTGCAGAGCAGTTTTGATACACGGCACCACTGCTCACACCACGGTGCTCCAACTCACTGCTGGCATCTATGATGGGAGCCTGGAGCTCATTAGCTGGTGGTGTTTCCCAGTGTTTACTTGCCAACTGAGCAGCAACCTCTGTGCTCTCAAAGCCAGGTTTCTGTACATGCTTGCAGGCTTACAGCTCTCCCTGATTATCCTGTCATCTTTTGGAACGTTGGCCATCCCTGCATCCCTCAGGTTTGGGGCACTTGGTGATGGGAGCATCCTGTGAGTCCCACCAAGCCATTTCAGGTCTTCCCTACATGCCAGAGGGGGAGACATGCCCATGGAGGGGAGTTCCCTTTGATCTCAGCAAAATTAGTCACTGAAACATCCCAAGTCCAGCTGAAAGGGGTAGAAACATGCCCCAGAGTGTTAAATAATCCCAGGTTATTCCATTGTTTGTGAACAGTATCAAAGACTGGATTACAGCCCTGATTAAGTAGCAGAGTATTAACTTCTGTACCCCTATCTGAAAAGCAAATCTGCACTGATTTATTGCCTTCCCCTGTGCTGCCCTACTACAGACCTGGTTGTGCAAGGTTGCCCTGGGGGCTAAAAGACACACAGCTGGGGTCCAGCCCTCAGAGAAGATGTGATTTCCCTCCTCCTTACCTGCCAAAAAAGCAAGCCTTTTCTAGGAGCAGACTTTCACTCTAGCTGTGTATTTAGTATGTTGAGCAACAATTGTGCAGGACAAAAATGGCTGCTGTTTTATTTATCTTAGTTTGCCCTTTGTTTTAGTTATATCAGTCAAATTTTCACATTAGGAGACCTGGAAAGTAACTGCAGGTGCCCCTCTGACCCCTGTTACCCATATGGGTAAGATAAGCATCCTTTCTGCACCTCAGTTTTGTGGCTCCACTCAGGCTACTTCCAAACCAAAAGCACCTGGCAGATCCCAAATCCACACAAATCAAGGCAAAGAGCTATAGCCACCCAGACTGGCTCTTGCACAATGCCCTGATTGCTAAGCTGAAGGGATGTGCTCAGCCACATCAATGCTAATACACATTTTTCCTGCTGGTTCACCTCTGCGGTAGCACCTCAGTCCCCTCCCCAAGAACCAGAGGTGTTACATGCAAGTACAACTCATGTTTTCCTGATGCTGAAAGCATGCTGGGTTGCACTGGATTCAGCAGCATCCTGGCAATCCAGGGAGAGCCATACTTACAGGTGTTGAGAGGGCTGTGCTGAGCAGGCACAGGCACAGGCAGACCAGGGCTGTTTTCATCTTGGGCTGCTCCTGGGGGCACAAAGCGAAGCAACACTGGAGTTTGTCTTCCTAGGACTTGTGGTCCCCAATGATCCCAGGTAGCAGCAATCTAAAAGCTCCTGATATCCCAAAGCCCTCGTGGCAGCAAGGTTTTCCAGCAAACCCTGCTTTCCCCAGCTTTGTGGTGGCCTCTGACATCACCCTGCCCCTCTACATTCCTTGCAGCAAAGGTGATGCTCTCGCCATGTGCAGAGGGCAGAGCCAGCAGCACCAAGTGGGTGCTCTGATATCAGGTACTTCCTAACTCCCTCTGTCAAAGCAGCTTGGGTGGGTATTTGCAATAAATGATCCCCAAAGCCACTGCAGGCTAAGCTGTTCAGTCATAAGTCTGAATTAAGAAACTTGCAGGCTCTTTTCAAGAACCCTGATAAATGGCAGGAAGCAATAGCTCTGTTGGCCAGTAATTCTCATTTCACCCAACCAGCCTGGCTTGGGCTCGCAGGTCCATCCTGGACTCTATATTCAGCCATACAAGCATTGCTACAGGAAACACCAGAAGGAAATTCATGCACAAGGATCAGCAGTACAAAGCAGTGTAGGCTCAAGAGATATGCACAGCCGAGGATTGGGATGTTCCCATCCCCACCGTGGCTTACCTGGAGTGAAAGCAGGAGAAGCCCTGTTCAGTGATAGCAGAGGTGAAGGGCTAGGGAGAGACAGGGCAGGAAGCTAGGTAAGAAGATTACCTTTCCCTGTCGGAGGCAGATCCCAGCGGCAGACCATGGAGTTTATGCCCACTTTGCTGAAATTTAAAGTTGGCCCCAGGTGCGCAGAGCCAATCAGCTCCTACCCAGGGACATTTGTCAGCACTGGCAGCACCCGCAGATAACCAGGGGGAGTAATTTCCAGCTAAAAATGTGTTTGTGGTGAAAGACAGCTATCAAATGTTCCACCTGGCTGGATAAACAGAAAGCACAGTTTATAAATATCTGTTCTGAAGGCGAAATTGCTCGATCATTAGCGTAGATCTTAGTGTGGCACACAGCCAGCTTGGTTATTGATAAGAGGGTGTGCAGTGGGTCTTGGCATGCTCACTGTGACCGACATGGGAAAGCCAGCAGGGCTGCAGAAAGGGAAGGGCAATATCCTGAGCCAGGCCTGGTCCTGGGCATGACTGTACATCGCAGGGCAGCATTGACCAAGCCAAGAGCTACCACCACGCCATAGCTTCTGACACTTGTTTTTGGGTTTCAACCTCAATACCTCTGAGCTAAACCTGTGCAAGTACAAAATAGCAGAGTGGCAAAAAATGAAAAAAAAGGTGTTTTTCCATGCACTTCTTGCACAGGTCCCTTCGAGCCCACCTTTGCTATGGAAAGGTGCTACAAAGATGTGCATGATGTACATACCCTTTCTTCTCCCCACCTCAAGTTTTGGTGGCATTGTTTGCCAAGAAGGGTTCCCCCTGCTGCAGCCAGCCTGGCTCAGCTGCTCAATGTGGTGATGGTGACAGCAGCTCTCATCCCACTCTGCCCCAGCCCAAACCCTGGGAGCTTGCACGACTGCTGGATTAACACTAGAAACGTTTAAACCATCAGCATCCAGCCCCAGGCAGGAGCAAATCTCAGAGCCAGCTTGAAACTTGCCCTTGCCCTGGGAGCTGCAGCCAGACGCTGCCCCACAGGTACCAGAGCAGCCAGCCCGTGTGCCTTGGCTCAGGGCGGAGAGCTTTTGCCAGGTGCCTGAGGGGCTGACGCACACAGGACTGGGCTACGCGCCCTGTGGGAGTGGGACCCGGCCCCTGGCAGCGCCAGGGCCCTTTGTCCATGCTGGTTTCCTGACGTCTTTGGGCACCCCCTGGGGATGTGGATGATGGAGCTCTCGTGTCCCTCCCACCAGCCGTGAGGGCATGCAGGGCTCCCCAGTGCCACTGTAGGGATTTGGCCCCAGAGGTGCCCACCCTGCAGGCGGCACCTCCTGCCTCCCCAGCATCTGCAGCCTGGCTTTGGCACAGAGAGGCAGTTTTGTACAATGCCCAGCAGTTTGCTGCTCTGAAACTGGACTCATTTCACAGTCAGACCTACACTGGGAGCTGAACACAGGTTTCCTTTCTAGGAGTGCAAGAGCAGCATGGTACCTGCTGTAAACCTGCCATCATTATTCCCAAATGGTGGCACCTGTCTGGAACCCAGGCAAAGTCATTCTATCCCTATCTGTAGCGCTGATCCCTAGCTACACAGGGACATGCTCCTGTTGGGAAGTAACTGTGAGCAGGGATCCTGGGGACTGCAAGCCAGGTATGCCCATCCCTGATGCAGGAGGCAAGTGCATGCATTGCTGTCACTAGGACAGCCCTACCTTGCCATGGGGATGAGACTGTGTGACAGGGACATTTTGGGCTGCAGTACTGGTGTTTAACGCACACATCCAAGGTGCCCAGCCTTTTACCTGTGTGCCTGGCACAGGGACGCAGAAGCAAAGCCCTCATTGCAGGGGCATACATCTACAGCTAGTGATGCACAGAAAGAGAAATCAGTGTCTTTACCTCTATTAACATTGCCTACTGTGTGGCCAGGCCATGGGAGGCATGCCACCGAGGAATGGAGGATGTGGTAAAGTTATCACTGGAAATTCATGTCAACTCTACATAAAACATGGCTGTAAACCCAAAACAGTGATGCTAAAAAGGATCCTTTCATTTTTCAGAGAGGACTCTATGGAGGCTTTCCAAGTTAGCCTTTCGTTCCTCCCTCCTTTCATGTGCATCTGAGCTGGAATAAAAAGATTCAACCCTAAGCAGCACGAGCACCTGTAACCTGTCAGCCCACCAAGCACTATGCTGCCCCACTGATCCCAGCAAATTTGGCAGCAAACCTTTCATCACCAACAAGCTCAGTTCGGTTGCTTTATTTCATTTCACTTTGCAAGATACAAAAAAAAAAAAACAAAGCCTGAGATGGAGCCAGTGTGCATGGCAAGCTGCCTGGTGTCCCCTCTGGCGTGCAGTGGCTGCAGTGAGCCTTCGGATGCACCTTCCTGAGTGGCATGGGGCAGGTGGGGGGGCAGCACCAAGGATGCCCCCCCAACTCGCTCACTGGCTGTAGTAGTAATCCTGGCCATACACGTCGTAGCCGTGCCCTTTGTAGTAGCCGTACTCGTCCTCGTAGGCCCGGTAGCTGTCCCCACGGGCGTACTCGTCCTGCTCCTCATACCCACCCGCGGTGGTGCCCTCGTCCCCCCGGCTGTGGTCCCTGGCCGTCACATCGTAATCCCACAGCTCCCCAACTGTGGTGGCATCTGTGGTGGCGTCTGTGGGTCCCCCATCTCCCACAGTGGTCGCTTGGGTCAGTCCCTCTTCATCGGTGGTGCTGGCGATGGTGGTGGCTTCAGTTTCCTCCTCTTCCTCCTCCTCTTCCTCCTCCTCTTCTTCTTCTTCCTCCTCCTCCTCTTCCTCCTCTTCCTCAGCTGCACCAGTGCCCTCCTCAGCCACTGCAGTGCCATTGCCATGAGGTCCATCAGCCCCCTCAGTGGTGTTGGTGCTTGTGCCATTGATGCCATTCTCATTCTCATCTACTTCTTCTTCCTCCTCTTCCTCCTCCTCATTCTCGTCACTGTCTTCATTTTCAGAGTCTTCCCCCTTGCTGGCAGTTCCATGTCTAACCCCCTTCAGGGTCCCTTGGCAGTCCTTGCCCTGGCAGGGGAAGACAGCACAGCATTACTTGGGTCTCAGGAGGCTGCAGCTCCATGTGACAAGGGGCAGGCATGGGCACAGCTGAGCAGCCCCCCCACACCTTGCATGGCAGGACTGTCTTTTTGGGGTACTCCTTCCAACCCCAACTTAATACCCAGAGCTTGGTCCAGCCATGGGTGTCTTGCACAGCAGCCCCCCAAGGCAGAAAGGGGGTGGAGGGCACCCATAGGTGCAAGCAAACATGCAGTGAACACACCCCTCCCTCTGGGTGCTCCCCTCCAGCTCCCCAAACCACACCTGCTGGGGAGATGCGGTGTCTCCTCTCAGCCCACCTTGGCAGTCCCCAGGGGCTGCTCCAGCAGGATGGCCAGCTACCTTGGTGCCAGCATGAAACAGCTCCTGCAAGGACAGGGAGAGGACAGGGCAGGGGGTCAGCAGCAGGAGTGGAACACAGCCCTCCCAGCAGCGAGGGGGGCACGCAGCATCCCCACACAGCATTTGGGCATTGCTCCGAGTTTCCTGCTTTCCCACGGGTCTTGTTCCAGACTGAAATGGAGAAGCTGCAGCAGGGCAGCCAGAGCTGTGCAATTAAGTGGTGGTGGCTGGAGTCGGGTGTTCCCATTCTGGCTACACATTTTGCTTTACAAAGCATCTAAAGGTTTTCTTTTGAAGTCATCTCTCCCAGTTTCCAGTAAACAAAGAAAGCCACAGGCACACTACACATGGACACACTGCACGTCATATGAGATGGTTAGTGAGAGCGTGATGGCCCAAAGCCAGGCATGAGCCCAAACCCCACCAGCAATCAGCCATCGAGCACTGCTTGGCCCCCAAGACCAGAGTGGGGTTCCCAGCAGTGTGCATGGCAGTGTGCTCTGCTAAAAAAGGCAATGTATATCCAAAATGCAAGCAGAGCCTGGAGCAACCACTCGTGGGGCAGCTCACCCAGTGCCCAGCCTGGGAGGAGGAGCACGTTGCCACCAGCAAATGAACCCAGCCGTGGCAGGGAGACACGAGGTCAGTGTCATCCCTGCCCTGGGCAATCCCTGCTGCTCACATGCCAAGAACAAGGACACTTACCCTGGCATTTTGGGCAAACTCAGACCTTAAAATACGTGTGCACGTGATGCCAGAGAAAATCCAGGCTGTTTTCCTCTCCAATGGGAGAGCCATCGAATTGCACAGTGCATCCAGCTGTGCCGATGGGAGCGATGCTCCCCATCTAGTAGCTGATATAATTGGTCTTTACATACCTGTAACTGACCTTGGGGCCTTTCAGCACAATTTCTCTTGCTTACCAGCCCCTGTCAGTATTCCTGCATGGGAACAGCCACTGCTCTGGTTCCTTGGAAAGGAAAGGGGCAGCCCCAAACAGCAGCTACATTCCTGCAAAACTTCTAATTTCTTCCTGAGGATGCCCAGTCCCAATACTGAAAGTTATCCTTAGAGTTTGCACTGGTAGGGAAGAGAAACAGGCAAAAAGGGGCAAATTGCAGGGAGGTGCTGGTGCTGGCAGAGGTGTCTGGGGGACAGGGGCCACCCCATACTGTACCCCAGCCCCAAAAAGGCCTCCAAAGGGGGTTTTAGTACCAGAGTCCCAGACTTTCATTAAATTATATATATAAAAAAGAAGAAAATAATAAAAGATGTGATTAGACCTGACACACAGGTTTCCAGGCATACCAGATCCTTCTTTCAAAGCACCCATGTGCTGGAGACCACTGGATTATTTTTGAACATTTGCAGCTCAGTGAGGCACAAGAGACCTTTGTAATCCCTTGCATTTAATGTTGAACCTGGGTGAGTCTAACAAATGCAGAGGTGCCCAAGCTCATATTGATCCAGCAGACAGGAGAAGCATTACCATCCGGATTGATACAAATGGGCATTTCCCAATTTTCATCAGTTTGTGTCCCTCCCTCCACACACATAAGAGCGGAGCATAACTGTGTTTTCCATAGCAATCTTGTCAGCACTGTGGGGGCAGCACACCCTGAAAGAGGATGGTAAGAGCAGTTCCTAACAGCGCTTTCTTCCTTGCATGAGCCTCCCTGCTTCTGCCTTTTGGCCTGTCTTGCTCCTTTCTGAGCCACTGAAAATGGAAACCCAGAGCATTTGTCTCAGGGTTGTTTGGTGCATCCCCCCTACAGGAATAAAAAGGAAAGAAAAAAGGAAAAAAATCCACAAAAAATAATAAAATAAGCCCCAGAGTAGAAAATCCAGTTGCATCCAGAGTGCAAGGCTGTGGGCGGTCAGCAGCCACAAACGCTGATGAGCAGAGACTACAAAACCAAAGAAAGTTCCCAATTTCCCGTATTTGTTTTGCAAGCTGTTGGTTTGCCATACTCACCCCCCCTTCCTCCTCCTCCTCCGAGCCATCCCCCTCTTCCTCAGATGAGTCACTGCCCTAAGAAGAGGGAAAACCAAGTGGTAGGCGAGTGGGTGGGTTTCTGCTGGCATCACAGTGCGAGGCTCTGTGCCCAGCCCCGCAGGCCAGGGGCAAAGAGGGCACAGACCGTGCCTCCCAATCTCATTTGGACCAACATCCCTGCATTTGGTGAAGCATCGGCAACCCCTCTGAAGCACCCACCTGGTACCGTCGCTGCGGGGGATACACATAGATGTATCTGTACAGGTAATGCCGGTGTCTGTTCTTGAACACCTACCGGGAGAAGAAGGGGGTAAATCCCATCAGTCTGGGGGCTTGGGTACAGGAGCGACCGCAACATGCTCTTCCTCAAGACCAGCACCATGTGGGACTGGGCGCGCAGGGTGGGGAGAGACCCTACCGCGTTTTCTTCCGAGTCATCCAGCTTGGCTCGCCGCAGCCAGCTCTTGACCTGGGGGAAAGGGTGGGTTGGCACAAGCCCCACACCAGCCCTGGCAAGGATGGGGTGTCCCCCCCTGCCTGGCACTCACCGAGAAGGCACACGCCATCCCCACCAGGCAGACAAAGACCAGGACTGTCCTCATGGCTGCTTTCTCTAGGAACAGTGAAACATATTGAGCGCTTGCTTTTCAGCTACCCCAAACTATTCATGTGCCTGTGTCCACATGGATGAGCAGGGAGAAGAAAGGCTGACCTCCAGCCATCTCTTGATGGGTCTCCCAACCCCTCCCCAGACCCAAATCCTTCCTTTTTTTTTTTTTCTCTCCATGAATACATAATTTTTCAAGAAGCCACAAAATAGCAGAAAAGTGAGTTTCACCACGTAGTAGATGCACTGCTTTCCCTGAGCAGGACTACTCACTCCTGCTTTCCCATTGCCTTTGAGGGAGGGGAGAAAGCCAAGCCCCACCAGAGACGTGACAGGAGCAACTGGGAGCACTGCCCACTGTGGCCGCCCTCCCACAGCCCTGAGGTCTGCTTGGGCTCTGCCCAGGGAGCAGTGCTGCTGGGAATTACACCACAGAGAGTTTAACCTCTCTGAGGAAAAATAAATGAGCAAACAAAGAAATTAATATAGTTCCCTTCTACAGTCTGCCATTGACGAAAATAGCAGTGGCAAGACACCAAGGCAAGGAGCCCCCTGTAGGCATATCTGAGAGGGGGCTTGGCTCTGGGCAGGTCTGAGCTGCACACCCTAAGCACCAAATCCCAACCTGCCCTCCCCCATCAAGGAGCAAGAGCACATCCAACCCTTCCTGCAGCGTCCCAGCCTTGCCCCAGGGAGGGATGCTCCCGGCATCCCCCCAAACTCAGTAAGGCCCACTAACCTTCCTTTTTCCTACCCTTCCTCTATCTAAACCCACCATCAGCTGTGCTTGGGGGGAGTTGTTATTAAATTCAACTGTACTTTAAGTTTCCTCATCTTTGTTTAAGTCAGGCTTGAAAACAAGTGGCCACAAGCTTCCCTGACCACGCAGCAAGGCTCTGGATACTCATCCCCTCCACCCAAGGGCTTCATGAAACCACAGACCCAGAAAAGGACAAAAAGCAGCATCCAGCCCTGACAGCGAGCTGAGCCCCCCCATCCTCCCACAAAAAGCAGACAGCAGCACACAAAAAGACTGGAAAAAGTTGCAGGAAGCTTACCCTGCCACAGCACCGACAGCTCCCCACAGAGTCAGCTGGCACAGATTTCCTCCTGCTGCTGCCCTGCTGGGATATAAGGTCTGGTTTTGCCCCCCCAAGCCAAGTCACCGCCCTGCCCGGAGTGACGCCAGCCCGCCGCCGTGCACAAGAAAACCCCAAAAACTTCAGAGCTGGCAGATTTGGTGCACAAACATAGCGCCCCGTGCCGCTGCCAAACCTGGGGAGGTTTGCATTGCACTGCCTAATTGAGGGTCTGGCCTCAGAGGAATGGCCATGAGGCCGAGGGTATAATAACACTCTTGGCTTAAATTAAGATAAATATTGGGAAATCTGTTCCTAGGGGGTGTCCACCTCCCGTTTTTGGGAAATTCTGTCACTGTTTTTTCAAGTAGACAAAAAGACCGACCTCAAAGGCCCCTCTCCACAGCCACTTGGGCATAGCCGTTGGACAGGAAAAAGCTAAATCCAAACAAATCCCTCTCCAGGATGCTTACAGAGGCCTTGGTAAGGGCAGGGAAAAAAAAGGGGACTCAGATACAGGTGTCACCAGTCCCTTCTTAAGAGCCATTTCTTCCACAATGATACTATAAAATGCATGTCTGCTTTGTTTCTTGTGCCCCCCAAACCATGCAGACCCACACAGGGGCCAGCCCGGTTGCCTGTCTCCAAAATCAGGCATTCTCCAGCTGAAATCTGTGTATGTCCCCAGCGAAGCAGAAAAAAAAATGCAAAAATACCACCCACGCTCAGTCAAAGCTCAGTGAAGAACTTGGTGGCCAGTGATCAGAGCCCACCACTCCTGCCCTGCACCTGATGGCATTGGATGGGGGCACATGGATGCTACCCTGGCACCCACCTCTGCAGGGGCATCCTTTCTCCTTTAGCTATATTTGTCATTTCCTGCTGGGATTTCAGCCACCCAGTTCTCCAGTGCACCTCTTCTCAGCCTTTCCCAGACTTTTTCTGCACTCCTCAGCAAAGGCCCCTGAGCTCCTTCACACACCTGGGCTGCAGCAGCTCAGGAGAATGACTCCTCCCCAAATGCAGCTTTGCTTTCCACAGTGGCAAGGAGAACTGCAAATCCCCTGCCACCTAATGCCTTCAGCCCCACAACCCTTGGAGATGGAACAATGGTGCTGGAAAAAACATGCCTTCAAGCAGGTCCATGACATTCATCTTAGCTAGTGGTAAAACTATGGTTATTTAGGGCAGAAAAATCCACTTTGCCATGAAAGACCTGAAGGTTCATGTTTCTGCTCAAAACTAGGGTCACAAAAAGCCTTACCTACAACCAGTTGATCAAATTCCCAGGTTATGATCAGAATGACAAAGCCTTTTTTCTTTCTCATCACCACATCAATAGGTACATCATGGGGAGTTGCTAACTGCTGATGGAACACCATGCACACCACACACTTTCGGGAAGGGAGAGGTCCTTTGCAGCCCACTGGGAGTCCAGCAGCCCTCCTGTGCCTGCCCCACGGGTTTCAAAACCTGTTGTGTCACGTGAGGAGCCCTAATTACAAGGGAGGCCTGGAGCTGGCTGTGGCTTTCAGCTGGTGCCTCATGCCAGGAAAACCCACACATGCACAAAAAAAAAAAAAAAAAAAAAAAAAAAAAAAAAGGAGGAAAAAAAAGCAGCCATGCAGTTTTCCAATGCCAACACAGCAGCCTCCACTAAAGAGAGAGACCAGCATTGTGAGGGTTCCAATGCTCCCCCAACCCCATGGGGTTGGAGCAGCTGAAGGGGCTGCTCAGCTAGTGGGTGTGATGCAGGGGGCTCAGAATAGAGACAGCCCTGCTTCCGACTGTCCCATGCTGTCCTGGGCTGCCTGGCCCAGGAAAGCAGTGAGCATGTGCCCAGCTTTGAGGTTAAAATTTCATCAGGGCTTGAGAACAGAGAGTGCTGGTGGGAGGCGATTTTTAATGTAATTAGAGGGCTTTTGCTCCAGGCTGCTTAAAACAAAATAGAAAACTGACTATAAAAACACATATTTCACCCAAGATCCCTAAAAAGCACCAGGATAATTAACATGTACCCAAGTGCCTTGTGCAGCCAGCACCTATGTTTAGCTCCTGGAGCGGGTGCTCCCTGGGCAGGCCACCAGCAGCAGCAGCATCAACCTCACAGCACCAGGCAGGGAGACCAGCAGAGAAGTCAGCCAACGCATCCAAAATGTTTCCATTTGAATTTTTTTATTATTATTACTTTAAAGAGCTTCCCATCTCAGAACTGGAGCATTCGTCTTTGTCTCTTAATGCTTTTGCAAGAACTCTGGCTGTCCAAGGGAGCAGGGCTTGGAGAGATGACCCATTTGCCCAAAAAGATATCTTTTATTAAAAGCAACTGCAGGCTCTGAAAGCTTTATTAAAATTATCTCACCTTTGTAGATAACCAGTTGGGAAAAAAAAACATGGAACAGCTCATGGAGGCTCATCTGCCTCTGGGGGATGGGGCTTTGACCAGCCTGGTCAAGCGGAAGGTGTCCCTGCCTGTGGTAGGGGGGCTGGAATTAGGTAATCAGGTGACAGCAGCAAAAGCCCTTTTTTGGGAGCAGGGAGAAGGTAGGCATGCATCATGCAGCCCACATGTGCAAATGCACTCCCATCAGTTTTTTAAAGTGTACAAGTATGCTGCCATGTCGCTCATTATGCGCCCTGATGAGCAAGCTGGGGGTCAGGCACACAGCCCACTCCCAAACTCTGTCTGGGCACACTGCTGCCCTCTCACAGCCCATGGTGATGAACCTGCTGTGCCCAGGCCCTGACACCCCTCCATGCCCAACGCTGGTGGGGTTGGCACCAGCTCTGAGCTGCAGCTGGGTGGGCTTGCACCTGGCAAGGGCACCGTGTGTGGTTTCGATGTACTCTCCTGATCCCGTGGGGACCTCACGGTCAGAGTGTCCCTGTCTGGCACAGGCTGACATGGCTCCGAGGTCCAAATTTAATTATTATTTTTTCAGGGCAGTAAATGAGAAGAGCAGCATGCTCCTGTCCTGCCCGGGTCCACTGTGGGGCTGAGGCTGTGGTTGGGGCTGCATCATCCTATTTCCACGCCCTGGAGCTATTCTGGAAGGAAACCTCAGGGCCAAAAATAAGTAAAGAAAACAAAACCAGAAGGACATTTTGACCATGATGAGAAAAGACCAAGGTGCTGCTGCAGCCACAGAAAGGGGTACCCCTGCCATGCAGCTCAGTGGCCAAGGCACCTCCAAAATTTGTGCAGGGAGGCACCTGAGGCAGAGCTTCCCTTGGCTCCCACCTCTCCCTGTGTGCTGTGAAGGACAGCAGCATGTGTGCCATGGCCACCAACCAGGGAGAGAAGTAATGAGCTAGAAGAAGGAGCAAATGTAAGAATTAGGGATGCCTCTCTCTTTCCCCATCCTCTCACAGTACAAACCCAAATGCAAATCAGCATCAGCTGGGCATACAGCTTGTTATCTTTTTGCCAACAGTCGATTTTAGAATAAAAGTGTGAGGGGAAAATGTCTAAAATGCACCACACATCAATCTCGGCTATCAGTGCACAGCTTTTATATATTAACGCTCTGCAACTGAACATTTCATATGATTTTCCTTTTTCTTTGAGCAGAAACCAGGTGAAGGAAATTAATTCTATTTACATACCTGGCAAAATGCAAGACAGGAGCAGCTCTATAATGTTAGCACTTTGAAGCAGCACAAACTCCGGGAACAGAAACCCAGGAAATCACTGAGGCAAAGTCACAGCATTATCACAAATCCCAGCACTTGCCATCACCCAGGCCCTCACATGTTTGAGTAATATCTGTGTATCAGATTTCCTCTGATTTTTTGCTTGTTTTACTTTTTTCAGGAGCAAGAAGCTGCTCATGAGCCAGAATAAGTTACCAGGTCTGGTCCCACCACCTGTCTGCTGCGTTCATCCACATGTGAGAGCTCTCAAACACAGCCACAGGAGAAAAAGCCAAATAAACCCCCTCAGAGGCCCCATTTTCAGAAGGAGAGCAGGCAGATAACCTGGGTTCATTGCAAAGGTACCACCTGCCCACCAGCTCAGGAAATGAACTCTCTAACAAAGTTAAATCAGTGTCCCTGAAGAGTCAGGCATCTGGATGGCGTGGAGGCACGCTGCTCCCATACCACACTAGTGATGGCTGCTGACCTCCCTGCCACTGTGCTCCCTGGAAAAAAACCCTGAATCTGGGATTAAAATGGTGCCATTTGCAGCAGAGACAGTGTCAGCAGGAACTGTTGCACTTGCACTGGTTATTTGTTACTGCGTACATACCTGAGTTGCACAAAACTAGTATATGTATCCACATGTCATAGGATCACAGAATGGTTTGGGTTGGAAGGGCCCTTAAAGATCATGTAGTTCCAGCCACACAGGGACACCTTCAGCAAGACCAGGTTACTCAAAGCCCTGTCCAAAATGGCCTATATACACAGGGAAGTACATGTCTCTGGCAAAAAAAGTACCTTAGCACTCAGACACCCATTTTATTTTTGAAAAAGATGGCTTTGGAAGTTTTCACCCTATGATGAACCTACTTTTTTCTCTGCAGGTTAAATAACATCACGTTTAGGACAGAAAGGGCAGGTGTTGCCTGTGCTTCCCTGTTGCAGGTTCAGCTCCTCTGTTCAGAAACCTGATGCCTTCTGCTAAAACACAATACCACCTCTTTGTGGCTTTGCATTTCAGGGTGTGAAAACAAAAGAAACCTGAACTGCAAACCACTTAAGTCACTTTGCAGCTTTAAGATCTCCATTATGAGTTCAGGGGGTTGCAGTACGGGTGGATGTTAATGCTTGAACTTTAGTATCATCCTGTGGTGCCCAACTCCTTGGGGTAGTGCTGGGGGTATCACAAAACTCCCAGGACATGGCTGAGCCAGCAGGGGTGGGAAAGTTATTTGCTATTGAAATGCATGGCAGTAAAGGCAGCTGGAAGAAAAATTTCTTTCAAAAGGTTTTAATATTTTGGTGTTTCACTGAGGTCAGGGGCTGTTTTCTCATGGCCAAGATATTTCTTTTACTCAGATTGATGGCCATGGTGATTCTGTCAGAGGTTTTTCCTCCACAATGAAAAAGGCCAGAGAAACGTAATCAAACTCTCCCGGCCTCACTGAGTACTTGGCAAGGAATGGTTCCCATCACAGAATTCCATCACAGTGGACACAGAAGAGAAAATTCCATCAGATCTTAAGGGAACCTAGAAGAAAGATGACAAGAAACTTCTCACAAGGGCATGTAGTGACTGGGCAAGGGGGAATGGCTTCAAACTGAGCGTAGGTTTAGACTGGATATTAGGAAGTAATCATTTATTGTCAGGTGGTGAAGCACTGGAACAGCTTGCCCAAAGAAGTCATGGATGCCCCACGCCTGGAAGTGTTCAAGACCAGGCAGGCTCTGAACAGCCTCATCTAGCAACAGGTGACCCTGCCTTTGGCAGGGGGCTGAAACTGTGGCACTCCGCTCACCATAAGAAGCCCAGGACATTTGGCTGTGATGTCAAAAAAGCCATTGCTGGAGGGAGAGAGAGACTGTGAACTCCAAGGGTATCTCTGTTTCACCCACCAACCCAGGAAAATAAGAGTGTTGAATAAATGCAGCTTGTGTGCCATGGCTGCCCCAGGTCCAGCTGCCGCAGACAGGGTCAGCACTGCTGCCTCCCACTGCTTCAGCCACACCAACTACTTATTAAAAATAGACTTTTTTTCTTCTTGGAAAGAACAAAAAAAAACAACCAAGAAACCTTTCTTTTAGGATGATGCAAACTTATGTTTTCTCAAACCTAAATGCATCCAAAAATACCTGCTCTAAACCCCAGTGCTGATTCCTGGGTAAATCACTGCATTCAGCTCTAGAGGCCGCCCCCAATGCACAAAAAATGTCATGTGGGTGGATAAGAAAAGCATACATTGATGTGGACACTTTTTATCCTTGCCTAACCCATCAGGCAAACTGTCCCTTACAACTTCATTGCACAACCATCACAAAACTGGAGGCAGAAACATCTCCAGTGATGGCAGAGCCTGTGGCTAACCTTCCCAGTTGCTTTGCCTGCCTGGCTGACAGCAGAGAGCAGGAGCACCCCCTTCCAGTGCTCACTCCCCTCTGATAAACAGGCACACGCCACAAAAACCAAACACATGGACTGCTAAAAATGCCTTAAAATCCTCCAAGTGAGCATTTTGGTCACACTCTGTTCATCCAAAACCTCACCCTGTGAAGCACTGCCCGTCATCAAGGCAGTCCAGATGCCAAGCAGAGTGGCCCAGCTTGCACAGGGATGAACAGAATTTAGTAGGGATAATCCAGTGCCACTAGTGTCCCCTGAAACCCGCCTGTCCTTGCAGACAAAATGCCAGGTCCTGGGCATATCCCTGCTTGGCGCCAGCCAGTACAAGCGGCTCCTTCCCTGCAGCCGGGCAGGTTTCCCTAGTGAAGGGCTGTTTCCTCACCCTGTAATGCCCAGGATGGATGGTTCCGTGGGGAGCCGTCCTGGCAGGACCAGCAGGCAGCAGTCAGCTCTGGCACCGAGTCCCCGGCCCTTGGGGAGCAGCCAGGCAGCGGGAGGCAAATTTTGGGCGTTGCTGGCAGAGACTGCAGCGCGTCCCTGGGAAGGCACGTGAAGGGGACCCACGTGCAGGGGGAGCACAGCCGGCTGCCCCTCGGCACAGGGGGCACTGGGGGTGCTGCGTGCCCTGTTTGCAAGGCACCCGCGCCTCCCGTTCAGATTAAACCCAAGTTAACCCCGTTTTTCTCTCCCTTTGCAGAGCGGAGAGGGTGAGCAGTCCCCTTCCCAGCTGTGCTAGACTGCTGCTCACCCCAGCACCGCTCACACAAGGGTGAGGACGGACATAGGGGCATGCACAAACTGCAAGAAGCAGCTTAACCCCAATCCTGCAGCGTCTTGACCGTCCTGCTCACAGTCTGGGCTCACTGCAGAGCTGCGTGGCACCCTCGATTTCCTGGAGCCATCCGGAAAAAAACTCCCAGTCCCCATTCCCACCCCCATCGGTTGTCCCCACGCACACATCACCTCTGATGGCCCCAGGGATGTGGCCCAGCCCTGTGTCAGAGCCAGCACCCAGAAGATCCCGCTGCCTGAGCAGCAGCACCCCTTGGTGGACACCAGAGGGTTCACAGCAGCGCCCTGCCCAGCCCTGCCCCGCCCCGCACCAAACACGTCAGTACTACAGCTTGAAACCAAACCGACAGCTGTCACCCAGCCCTTTTTGCGCTTCTGGGCTGCAGCCAAACCCATACTTGCTGTCTTTCATACTAGCATTTTGGTACCCAAGACCCTGACAGGCATCATCACCATCACAGTATCACCAACTACTCACATAACTGGTGCAAGGGGTCCAAAAAATAAGGGGCAAGTCATGACCGAGGTATTCAGTGGGGTGGAGGAGGGAGGGTCAGGAAAGAGACTCCCAGGGCAGCAACGTGGGGAAGCTGCAATTTTCAGGGCTGACCTCATACACAAAGAAAAAAAGTTACACAGGGTGAAAATGAAAACATAATTTCCACTAAAACCAGGAGTTGTTTAGCTCCCAGCCTTCACAGTGGTGGAAAGAGGCTACAAATTAAGTGTGGTTCTGCCATAAGTAGTAAAAAAATTATTTCATCTCATTACTAGTTCTTGAACTCTGTATTGCAATGCCCAGGAGTGACACCCTGGAGCCTGGGCAGCTCAAGGGCATCTATCCACTCACGCTGGCCCCTTGGGGACTGTCCTCTGCAGAGCCACAACTCCATGCTGTAAAAGTGCACAGCTACACAACAGCCCGTGTCTTCACCTGTCAGCATCAATACCCATGTTGCACAACTCATCACACACATGTGAATAAGGAAGAAGGGCCTGAGTGGGATTTTAAATAAAGAATGTGTTATTTACTTGCTTGCTGGTAGGAGACAAAAATAATAAAAGGTACGTGATAACACCTTTTCCCTGCTTACCTGCGTTTCTGCTGCAGGGGACCTTGTACCAGGGGCCACCCTGGGGACCCAGAGCTGGTGGTCCAGGAGAGCCCTCATGACCTGGAACATCTTCCCAGCACCTCAGGAAGAGCAGCACAACCCTTGCTCACATTGCAGCAGTGATGGCCATAATACAGCAAAGCTCCAGGCCCAGCTCGTTGTGGTCATTGGCCAGATTTTCTACTCCACTACATGGTCACCTAGAGGCAGGGGTGGCCTTTGGGGTACCTGGAAATGGCAGGTGTGGGAACACCTTCAGCCTCTGCTTTCCCCCTCACCCCAGCATGCTGTGGCTTCCCATGTAAATAGCCTCCCCTTTGCTCCCCACTCCCTCTAGTCTGGCTCCAAATCGCAGCACGAGTCCCCTGGGAGAGAAGAACAGCAGCACCTCAAACCACACCACTGTGGAGTTTCGTGGATTTAATGGTAATTAAAGAAATCAACAGGGTACATTTCGGCTTTGAAATACAAGTGCAAAAAGGGTACAATATAATGTGTTCTGTACATTTCTTACAAAATATTACATACATCCCATCCTGAAGTGGTACTTCACACCCTGCTGCCCCCATGAACCACATATGGCCACCAGCTGTAGCTTTTCCTTTTTATGTGCAGGACATGGACCTAACAGAAAGCTCCAGCTGGAGTCTTGGAAGAGGTTTTTAGGGCCACGGTAGGTAAATATAAGGGGTGAACACAGGGACTTTTCTGCCCAGCATGCCCAGGAGTGCCAAGCCACCACTGTGCCCTTGGGACAAGTGGCCAGCATCACCCTGCTAGCATTCACAGCTGCTGGCATTCACAGCTGTTCAGAAAATGCCATTTCTTGCTGTGGTTTGGCATTTTCCCTGTGCCTGGCATCACCTACCTCTTCACACCCTGTGCAGTGTGCCCAGGTCTAGCCCTGGCGAACCTGACTCCATTTTAACCACAGCATCTTCTTGAGAAGAAGTCAACCAGGCTATACGGCAAATAAATTAAACCCCTCCTCCCCCCTAACCCCCCATACTGATGAGGCTGTGGGGCACATATCAGTATCCATCCTGGCAGTCATTGTCATCATAGTCAGCAGCAGGTTTGTGACGGAGAGCGCCAAGCCGCCGTTTGCGAATCCCACTCTCCAGGCTCTGCAGCGAGCTGTCATCCTCATGGCTGCTGGACTCGTGGGTGGCATCCTCCTGGGAGTGGCTCTCCTCATTGCCATCCTCCTCCTGGGACTCACTGTTGTCACTCTCTGGGGACCTGCTGTCCTCGCCTGTGTTGTCCTCTGGGCTGCTGTCATCCTCTGGGGATGCACTCTGGCTCTCGCCTGATGTGCTTGGCACAGAGTCAGAGTCATTCTCATCCTCCCGTGACTCCTCCACAGTGTCCTCTATGGACTGGGTCTGGTCCTCATCATCTTCCCTGGACTTGCTCTGGTCACCCTCTTCTTCAGACTCGCTGTCAGGCATGGATGGCACACTCCTGTCCTCAGCAGACTCCCAGTCCTCTTGCCCTTCCCAGGTCCGGCTGTTGCTGTGCTCGTTCAATGTGCTCACTACATCTGGGAACTCCTGTGGTTCTTCATCTGACTGGTCATCAGTGCCCTCCCTGGACCTGCTGTCCTCATCCTCGCTGGAGGGGCTGTCCTCCTCATCCCCATCCTCCCTGGAGCGGCTAGAGCTTTTTTCCTCTGATTCACTGTCAACAGGCTCTTCTGACTGACTGTTGTCCTCCACAGATGGGCTGTCTTCTCCAGAGTCAGCATCCTCAGCCTCTGGGGACCTGCTATCACCCTCCTCCCAGTGGTGGGAGCCAGCCCCCTGGATGTTCTCTCGGCTGTTCCCCAGAGCACGGCGGCCAGCACGGCGCACCCTGTAGCTGCTGCCCCAGCTGTCAAAGGCAGAGGGGTCATCACCCTGCATGGCTCCGTCCTCGAAGTCATAGCTCTCCTCCTCCTGGCTGCTGCTGCTGGCCCCTCCCTGCCTGTAGCTCCGCTCATACCAGCTGCCCATGTAGTTCCTGTACCGCCGGTGGTCCGCCCCAGTGCTCTCGCTGCTGCTGCTGCTGCTGCTGTCGCCGTGCCCTCTGCCAGCCCCGGCATCCCCACGACCAGCATCGCGGTCAGGTTCACCCACCCCATCGGCACCAACCACGTAAGTAGGACCTTCTCCCCTCTCCTCTTCCCCATTCCCATCGAAGGTGTCATCCCCACTGTCATCCTCCTCATCCAGGAACCCGCCGGCGTGGGAGGGAAGCCCGTTGGCTCCAGTGCCATAATGGTCTCCGTTGTCACCATCATCAGTATCACGTGCATCCCCCTCCTGCGGAGGTGACAAACAGAGATGAATGTCAAGGCTTGCAGGTTACAGGCACTATCAGCACTGCTCACCATACAGGCCAAGCTCAGCCTTGACCAATGCCAGATTTGAGGCCAAGGGAGCTTTCCTGGCAGAGCAGAACATGCCTCTCCACTCACTCACCAGGAAACCAAGGTCATTCCCATTGCGGGCACTTGCATCTTCATGATCCACCTGATTCACGTGCTGAGCCTGCCCAACTCGGTCTCCCTTGTCTCGGCCACTGTGCTCACCGAGCTCCTCATCCACAGCATTCCCACCCATCAGGTCCCCGGCAAGGGCATTGTCCCCCCTCTCCACACCAACAGAAGGATGTCTGCCATCTCCACCATCTAGGAGGTTGCCCAGCTTGTTGATGTGCTCTTCATTTGCTGTGTCCTGGAGGCAAAACATGACATGATGCTTTGGTTTATTGAACACCAACTACAGCACATTTTTACTGCTGCTGCAGGACATCATTCCTAAGCCATGCAAGTGCTCAAGACTTTTTCATTGCTTGCACCTCAGCCCTTCAGATATTTCTGCTGATACAAAAAAACCCAGTAGCCACCAACAAAAGGACAACTCAGAAAAGCCCAAACCGTGACAGTTCAGAGCACAGAAACTCCTTTTTCAGGGCCAACACAGCAGAAAGCATCAGGTAAACTGGGAACATGCTCAGGGAGGCAAGTCAAAATGAGGTGAAACCAACCTAGCTTGAAAAGACCAAGTAGATGGGCAAAGCTCAAAGATCTGCAGAAGCAGCAGTTCCCCTCCCAGGTCCCTGGTCCAAGGATGCCTGCCCAAGGCTGGCTCCCCATCCTAGACTTGCTCCATGAGTGGCTGCTACCTGTGGGACTGGGGCACCCCTGGCTTACCTCCTGCTGGGCGCTGGGATGGGTGGACTCATGGCCAGGCACCTAAACACATCCAGGAGACATTCGATCAGTGATCAGTGCACCCTGGCTGGGCCAAACCGATGGGGTTTGGGTGTATCAGTCCAGTGTATACTTACGGGGTGAGTGCTGGCCACGGCCCAGAGGAGCAGCACCAGGAATGCAGCCACCTTCATGTCACCTGTGGTCCCTGTGGCTGTAACAAGGAATAAAGTAATTGCACACTAGTGCAAAGCATTTGCACGTGCCTCTGGCTGTAACTTGGCCCCACAAAGCCCTTCCAGCTGATACAGCCTTGTCATCCTGGCACATGGTGCTCAGCCTGGCATGTCATCAAACAAGCCAAGGACTAGTCCTTGTGCCACCTCCTGGCATCTCCTTTGCAGAAACCTTCCTGTAGTTTGGGATTGGAAATATTTGGCCATGTTCTGGCAGATTTTTTGTCTAAGCATCATGAAAGAGCATTACTGTTCCCCCAGTAATGTCCACCCATCACCCAGGAGAACTCAGTGGCTGTGACAGGAGACAGCACCACAGATGGGCAGCACCATAAGTCTGTGGGCTACAGAGCTGCACTTCCCACCTGGAATGGTTCCCACAGCCCTGTAAAATCTCCCACCACCCCAAAGTGGAGGATCGTGGTAAGGTAAACCCGTGGAGAACTGCATCCCCAGAGGCCGCTGGGTCAGCATCCCAGCAGCACTGCTGCCAGGTAGGCAGGTAAGGCAGTGGGGGCTTTCCTCCAGCTCTGCTCTCATTTTCCAAGTCCCTTAAGCAGCCCAGCACTGCATCTCCATGGGCCACACTAACTGCACTGTGCATCACCCTGCGCCCACAACACAGGCATGCTCCTGATTTCTTCCCTTACAAACCAACTCCTACATCTCAGCTTACAAGCCTTGTGCTTTCTACCAAAACTTGTGAGGAAATTTACAACCCCTATTCCCAAAAATTGCCATTTTTGCTCCAGGCATTTTCGCCAGATCAAGCCAAAGAAACCAAAACTTTTACCTTAAGGTGTCGTGCAAGTCCACGTCTCCTCCGGTGCTGGGAATGGGATGAGCCAGCTGCCTGTGTTGGGATGCTCCGGGCTGTGTGCCCCAGCGTGGTCATGCAGGCATTTAACCGCTGGCCAGTGTCAGCCCCGGGCAGGGGGCAGCCAATGGCACCAGCGGGCAGCGGTGCCACGCGTGGAGATGTCACCGGGAACTGGCCTCCCACGCTTCCTCTGCCCTCCGCCAGGACATCGGCCCTAAAAAAGCTCCTTGTGGTTGCAGGATGACGAGACGGGCTGGCAGTTAATGACTGACTGCACTGACCCTATGTTTTGACTGCTAAATTTATTCCATTCACACACTTCCCGCCATGACACACACAAACAACTACTGCGTCACCCACGCCAAGCACTGGACCCTGTCCCAGAGATGGCATCCTCCTAACCCGTGCACTTGGGAATGGTGTTTGCCCTGTGTCACAGGCCAGGGTGCTGAAACCCACAGGGGATGATTCCCTTGCCAGATCTCAGCCTTCTCCTGTACCTTGGGGCAGGAGCACAAAACCATGCTGGAAGGAAAGGACTTTGTCTATTTTCGTGCCCACACAGGCAAGGGAGAAGGGAAATATTAATGGAGGTGGGTACAGAGCATCTCATCCCCTGCAAGGAGGGAGTGTAACACCCCAGCTCTCCTTCCAGCTACTGGACAGAGGGGAGATGAAACCTCTGCTCTGGAAAACACAGGCAACAACATGTGCACATGAGTATGGGCATGTATAGGCAATTCTATATATATGAACATATATACACATGCTACATATTCCCCAGGGATTCTTGGTGGTAGCATGGACCACCTACTCCAAACAGCACCATGAGGCAGCAGCACAGATGGACCCTCCTCACTCACAGGTACTACAAGATGGAGTTTGCAAACCTCTACAGGTGACAGTGCGACCACAGCTCTCTGCCTGTGTGGAGTAGGACAGGACCAGTATGCCTCAACCATATGCCTGGCTTTTTCTTCTGCCCCAGCATGGGTAGAAGGAAGGCAGCTTCTTTCCCTGTATTTAGCCATTGCTAAATCTTCTGTGCCCACAATACCCCCCTCTGCTGCATGTGCAAGCAGGTTGCTTTGAAGCAGGCGATGCGCCTCTGCTCTGCCAGCTGGGCTCTCCCCACAGTCACCTGCAATGGCCCCTTGGTGCAGGATCCCAAATTCTCAGAGGTGAGTGTAGTGCCCAGGGAACATGGGCACACTGCAGGTTTACAGGGATTCACAGGAGATGGTGGCACTGCAAAATAAGTGACTGAAGGAAACTTGAGCAATAATGATTGAGTCAGGGCTCTGTAAACGGTGGGTTATCTGAATTTGCCCAGGATGTACTTAGCATCTGTAGACAACAGCATCCAGAAAGCATACCTTGTGCTGTGACAGCACTGTGGATGGACAGAGCACCTTGTGAAAACAGATTTGTCAGTCTGCTGTTGTGGGTGCCAGCTTAATTTCATTCTCCAAAATCTCCTGCCTTCTCCCCCCATCATCACCAGGCAGACCATGTGTGTCTGCCCTGTGAGGACTGCAAGGTGCCATCTGTGATGGGCATCTTTCTCCTGTCCCCTAAGCGCAGAGGTCCCACTGCTTTCCCCATGGCCCCTCGGTCTCGAGGTGGTCACCACTGAGCTGCTTACTCTCACTCTCACTCACACCTTTGGTAGATGTTTTCCCTCTTCTTCCCTGCCTGACCCCTGCTGCAGCTACTGTGGGATGTATTTTCCTTTTGACCTGGGACAAAATTATACCCCTGTCCCCAGCCAGATATGAGTTCATGTTGCCAACCTTTTTTAGGCACCTCCAACAATTACCATGTTTTGTTGTATTTTTTTTGTAATGTCGAACCTGTATTTAACTCAACCCCCAAAGACCTGATGCTGCCTCACATCCAGGTGCTGTGGTGTAAGAAGGAGATAAACACCAAGCTGTGCATACCCGGCTCTTTTATGACACAGGTCACCCGCTGCCCCATCAGCCACCACTCCAAGGTCACCTCCCTCCCCTCCTTGAAACACCCACAGCACCAGCACACCCAACAGGGCTCACTGTCAGCACCCCAATCTGACCCCAGGTCCCTGTGGTCTCCAATAGCCCTGGCTCAAAAGACCAAGGTCTGTCCCCCATATCCCTTCCAGAGATCATCCCACACCATCAGCTAGACCACCCAAGCAGATCTGCCTGTGTTTTGCAAGGAGAGGAAACTCCAGTCCACATATTGTAACCTGCCAATTAACCTTAAAAAAAACCCCAATAATATTAAGGATTATTGTTACATCAGAGGTGAGAAATGGACTGAGGGTGGGGGAAAGAGCTGTCTGATGGGTGTTTAAAATGTCACTGGGCATTTCCCCAAGTCCTACTCTCCTGAAACAGTAGGTCCCTTGAGATGGCCGTGATGGAAAGCAGTGGGGCAAGGAAGATGTGGGAAACTTGGCCAGGCTAAAGCTGGTATCCTCAGGCTACCAGGGATAGGGTGGCTGAGTTAGAGGGGACTGGCAGAACGAGTAAAAAGATGCAGGAATATCACTTCTCTGTTTGAAAAGCTGGACTGTGCAGTGTTCTTGAGGACAGAGAAAAGAAATTAGTGCAGACAACAGCAGGGATTAGAGATGCCAAAGCCAAGAGAGAAGTTGGCACAGCAGAAAGACAGCTGACAGAGGAGGTACATAACAGCTGCTCTCCTCCACTGACTGAGACATTTCGGCATTAAAAACCAGAAATTATTATTGTTCAAAAAAAGCACCATTCCCTCTATTTTTTTCCAGTCCCGGGTATTTTCACAGTACTGATTTTGCTGGTGTACTTCTCTCCTGAATAGACCTATGGGCTTTGACAGTAGCATCAAAAGGAAAAGAATCAATGAATGAACTGGAGCAGAAGAGACTAGGATGAGAGCAGGACTCAAGCCTGCTGACATATCCTTAGCCCTCTCCCAAACACTCAACACCAGCTCCTACTTTATGGTCAGATCCAAACCCAAATCCCTTTGCCAAGTGCTTTCTGGTGACAAAGGCTACAGTGCAGTGCTGATGTTTCCATTGGGAGCAGGTGGGGAAAACCTGCCTCCTAAATATTAATTTTCCCCATAAGTGCACCAGGAATCATCTAGTGCCCAATCCTAAGGGATTCATTCCCACAGTGCTTCTCTAAACAGGGGTGTTCAGCCTTGAAAACCAGCCAGGTTCCCAAGTCACTCCCTGCTTTGCAGGTGGGCAGAGCACAGCTGGTGGCTGTGTGTGCAATGCAGGAGAAGCAGCCTGGCTTTGGCTCCTCTGCAGTCAAGGGATCTGAACAAAGGTATCACACCTGTTACCTGAAGCCTGAGTAAATATGGTCTGCATTTCACAGCACTAACGTGACACATAACAGTGTAGCTAATGATAACATTTTAGGTGTTTGAAGAACAGCATTGATATTCCAATTCCCCCTGGAAGCAAGCCTTGAAGCTACAAATGCTGTGATAAGCAGCAGATGGAAGTTACCAGCATGGTTGTCACAGTGCAGAGGCGCGCACAAGCTTGGTTTATGTTAGGCCTTTAAAATTTGCTGTTTCTCTGCACTGGAAAAAAGACATCATAGCTGCCTGAGTCCTGGAGCCCTGAATTACAGACAGTCACAGGACCCACCCTAATGCTACACCTCTGCACAAGACCAACATCCCTCTGCCCTGGCCTCCTGACAGCACAAAGATAGGATTGTTAACCCACCCTTCTGTGTCTACCATGGAGTTTCCTTTACAGCCAGAGAAAACAGTCACTTTTAAGGCACCAATCATTTGCCCCATTTCAGATACCTATTTCAGAAGGAAATGCATCACAGACTGTTTGAAGTCTCTGTGATGCTGTCGAAGGAAGGTGACCAGCATGCTGATCTTTTTGTCCTACCAAAAAGATGCACCATTCCCTCTCCTGAAACACATGCAAAGCCAGCTCCTGAAACCCCTCTCTCCCATGCCAGCCCCACACTCCCTTAACTTCTGTTTCTAGCATTTTTATATCACCCTCCTCTGAGCAATGGGCTCCAGCAAAACCAGCACATCATCTTGACAGTCTGTCAGGATGAAGGCTCACTGATGTGCTACTTGGAAGTTTGTGCTGCTTCTTGTTGCTGAGGCAAAATGCCAGGAAAAATAATTGCTATTCACATTGTGTCCACTGCAGCTGGAACTCTTGGCTGGACAGGTACCTTGGGCCATCTCTGCCAGATGTGTGTGACCAGATTGTCAGGTCCTATAGATCCATATTCATCAGTCACCTCATTCGAGGCCGTGACTTCATCAACTGTGAACAGAGTGCCACTGTCAGATCTAGTATGTCTTCCTGCACAAAGGGACTGCTGCAGCTTGCTACCCTCAGTCAGAATAAGAGCAGGGACAGAACCCTAGCTCTGCCTCACATCAGGGACCAGTTTTGGCACTGCTGGCACCAGTACCAGGCAACTCCAGTGCGACTGGGCTGTCAAAAGCTCAGCAGTGACAGTAGTAATCATAGAGAAAGCAATGGGTAGTTACAGCTCCAATCTCATTCAGAGTACAATATCTTTTACAATCACTCCCTGCTCAGAATTGAATCCCTTGGGAGGCAGGAGCAATAATTATTTGTTAGTAACAAGCTGGAAACTGAACAATAACAGATCCTTAACGTATGAAGCTCTCTCCAGCCACCTCTCTGTGCTCGCCCCCACTCCAACTGGAACTGCGGAGATCTGTGCCAGACACCCTCAAAGCAGCGTGATGTCAGTGCTCTCAGGAAGGAAAATACAGCAATGATCTGGGGCCAGCTTTGCCCTCACATCAGCTGGCAGCCTGGGGTGACCTGCTCCAAGCTGCAGGTTGGACATATGGGCAGCTGCGCTGTGTGTGCCTGTCAGATGTGTGTATGTCTAGTGAGTCACAGTACCCTGATTTCTTTCCTTTTCAGAAGGAAATGAGTGATGGAATGGATTGTATGAAGCAGCCACTGCACAAGTGCAAATGGGTAATGCGGAGGCACGGGCTGCCCAGAGTGGGCAGAGAGGTCAGGACAGGGTTGGCAGCCCGAGGGATTAAGACGTCTGTATGGAGTGCCAGACCCTCCTTGTGGAGAGCAGTCAGCACTCCGCTGGTTCCTGTACTGTCATTATGGCTCACTTGGTCTAAATTTATTGCTGCTTGGTGTAGCTGGACAGGAAGCATTACCACAGTCCCCCAGGAGCCTAGAAACTGGATAGACACTATCAATGCAGCTCTGAGCAGGAGACCAGCAGTAATTTGGCTCTTGCCTCCAAAGGACAGAAGCCAGCTTCCAGTGTTTTCTCCACTCTGAGCTTCATAACATGGAGATGCTGAGCAGCTGTGACCTGGGGCAGTCCAGGCTTCAGCCAGCCTTCTGTGTGCACAGAGTGCACAGCTCCATCAGAGAATCACCACCACTGACCCTGTGAGTGGAAAGCTGGGCCCATAGTCACAGCATCAGCTGTCACAACAAGGTTTGCACACTTCTTGCAGATGTGTCATGCATCAGGCCCCACTGGAAAGAGGGTTATCAGACCCTTCATCTGGCTGGGAGTAATAAAGCATATCTCCAAGTTCGTCCAGTTTGCAATGACTTAAATTCCTGAAGTGCTTGAACTGGATGTTCTGCCCTAATGCTGACAACATACTTTTCCTTAGCCTTACGCATTTTTTTTTTTTAATCTTCAAAATGCTTACTTCTTTTAAGACCTGGATTTGTATGGTCTTCTACTGATTCCCCCAGTTTACCCAATCCAGATACCAGTCACAGGGCTGGATCAACTGTTCACTCTCAACGCTGTGGTGACTTTAACACTCTTCCTTGTTTGATCTACAAACGAATAAAGATTTTTTTTCCCCCCTACTTGTTCTTTGTAATTTCGTACCAATCAACTTAAATGAGCAGCTGTAAATGACAGACCAAAGTCTTACACAACAGACTAAGTCTGCTGGTCAAATATATTCACACTCTATTAAACTTCCAGTTGAATTCAACGGTACACCTCAAAGGAGTTATGTACGTGTGATTGCATGTGTTAATCACAACCTTTTGACTCAAGCTAGTTCCTCTTCACTATTCCCACTGGAAATTTCTCTTGTTGCTCTGTGCTTTTTTTCTGCATGCTGAATGCATAGAATAATTCTGCACAGGAGATAAGGAACAGAAATCTTAAAAAGAAGTCTGAAAGAAATGCATACTGGATAAGCATTGACCCTCATGCACAGAATTCACACTTTTGCATAACCAGTCACAAGAAAAAGATGTGAAAATATGCTTGATAGGCAAACAGGGAAAACTGATGCAAACAAATTCAAGCAAGGTGCTATCTGAGCAGCATCAAGAACTGCTGCCTATTCCCAACCTGTGTGGTCCCACAGCCATAGCAGGAACACAACACTCCCAACTTTTTTTAGTAACTTCAGGGCTCAAGTTATTGACAAAAGATTTCCTGAGGATTTCTAATATTTGTGCCTCTTGAAATGTCTGAAAGCTCCAGCACTGCCTGCCTCCTCAAGTCACGTATGTAACTGCCTGTGCTGCGGGAGCAGCCCTGCTCTGCCCAGATGTAATTACATGGTACACTCTGTGGCTTTCTATGAGGAAGTGGCATCACCACCTCTGTGTTCCACCAGGCACCTCTCCAGAAGCAGCCCAAATGGGAATGCAAAACCATGAAAGGACTTCCTTCGTCTGCTCAACCCTGTGGGAGCAGGAGGATCCCTGGAAGTGTCGCCCCAGCTAATGTGCCGGAGCATCCTTTGCCTTCAGCAGGATCTTGGCACTCTTCATTGAAGAAATCAGGCCCAAATCACAAAACCTCATCCAGCTCACCCATAATCCTCTCAGCATTTTGGGCTTAAGCACTTTACTACCCAGCCCACGTTCAAATCTCGCCCATGCCCACAACCATCACCTCTTCGTATGACTAATGTGCTCCAGCAGGTAAGCTCATATCTTTCCATTCCCTCCAGCTGAAAATAAATGGAATAAAGGGAGGTTTCAGTTTGATTCACTTCCCCATTTGTTTTTTCCTTTCAATGAAACCAAAACCCAAAATAAACCTAGTGAGAGCTGGCTGAGCATTAACACAAAGGGTGCACTCAGAGAGGCATCATCAAAACCACTCAGTTCCGTGATCTTTTCAGGAAAAGCCATTCCCACCAGCAAACCCAGCCCATGCTGGCTGTGTGCTGTACCAGGGCAGCCCCACAGCCCAGCATTGCTGTTCCCATCCCCAGCTACAAGTTTTCTGCTGAGCTGGGCTGAGGACTGACCCCAGCCAGGAATTGCTCTGAGTTCTTCCCACTCCACCTGCAGTGTGTGCTGTACTAGATTTGGCTGTGACAACCATTTCTTTGGCCAACAAGGTGCTAATGGCTGCAATTCCAATGCAGCGGTGCAGCATAGGGAAGTGCTGCCATGGTGGAGGGGTGGGATGCAGCACGGAGGGGCACAGGCATGAGGGGAAGAGATGGGCATGTGCTGGGCACTGCAGACCCCTGAGTGATGCTCAGATCACCAGCACTTGGGCTTGAACTTCTGGCTTTAGGGGTAACAAAGAAACAAGAAAAGATACAGTACTATTGAGAATTTTACATGCAGAAGTATTCCAAACCATTATTCTTTCTTTCCTTTTCTGTAACTATTAGATCCTGGTGTAATGGCCTTGGAAATTGTGCTCTACAATGTGTGGTGCTGCTGATGGGCTGGTTTTTAATGGCTGTGGACCTCAGGAGATGAATTTCTAAGGGAAGACAGGCAACAGTCACAGATCTCTGCGAGGTGGTGCTTCTGCACAGTGCTCAGTTTGACTCCAGTTTGGGTCCTGCTTCCCTCTGAGCACAGGAAGACAGACACTCGTGCCCACACAGGGGGAAGGTACATCATCCTTTTCCTTCCCACCACCTCATCCTATGGCAAAACTATAATTTGATTCCTCTCCCCTCAGCTATTTTTGGATTTTCAGCACTGAAATTAGTATAACTCATTCAGACAGGAAGTTGTTGCTACAGCACTAGAAAAGGGTGCTTGGAAATGAATATCAGTCTTTGACTGAAAGATTGATGTCAAAAACCCTTTTAATAAAACATACCAAAATGACATAAAAAAAAAAAAAACCTATCAAAAGAATGCTCTACTCCCTTACTCTCACTTCATTTTGGCAAAAGACAATGGAAACATTTTTATAACTCCACTGTGTAATTAACTAGGAGTTTCTGCAATGGTAAGGAAATAATCAAAAAGTTCTTTAAATAAAGGTAAATAGCAAGAAAATTAAATAAATAGAAATCGAAGTTTTACTACGTTAGACACATCTTGAATATCCAGAGTATATTCAGACACAACCATCTGGAACCATCCAGGAAGCCTTCACTCAGAAAGTAATTTGGCACCCAAACAAAAGAGGTGAGAAGGATCTGTATAAAAATCCAAGGAAATAACTGGGAACCAGACACTTATCTCAAATCAGCTCAACTACATTGAGCCTTCTCTAAACCCAAACGTTTGCCTAAAGGGGAAATGAACCCGTGTCTTTCTGGTGGTGGGGAGCAAGTGATGAGGGACATCCTATGGCATGAGTGTTTCTCTCTCCTCACTCCTCCCTTCCCAACAGAAGGTCCCTGAAAAGCAAGCTGACTGCTTATTCCCAATCCAGCTTACCCATCTCATTGCCCCTTTGCTCCCCTCTCCCTGATACAAATCCAGTGACCTGAGCCACCTGAAACAGGCATTGGGACTGCAGTGAAAACCACCAGCCAGTCCAACACTGGTACTGCCTGAGCCCACCAGATATTTAATTCCCTTCAGCATCCTGTTCCCTTCTTGTTTAGTAAATTTTGTTTCAAAATAAGCATCTCTTCAAATACCTTTCCCACTAGAAAACTAAAACATGCTGGGTGTGGATTGCCTTCTAAAACTGCTCCCCTCAGGTAATTCACAAGTGGTATTTTTAAACTTCTCCCTCGCTGAACAACAAACATTACACCCACCCACCCACAGACACGTCTTTGTCTTGGGAGGGGCTGTGAGCAGCGAGACATCACACACGCAGACGGCAGATTTGATAGGAGCCTGACCTTCATGCTGTCACGAACAACACAGGCTCCTCAGTATTTATTTCTATTTGAGGAACAGGCAATTGCACAAAGCTGAGGATGCACACAGCAAGGGAAAAACCTGAAGGAAGAGAGGAGCAGTTGCCCAGGGCAGAAGCTGGGGGCACAATGCCACAGGGGTGGGTACCAAAACCCTCCTGTGCCCTGCAGACCCCTGAGAGCAGATGCCCACTGCAGGGCAATGCCTAGCTGCCCTTAGCCAAGCCAAAATGCCCCGAGAGCTGCTGCTGTCCCCAGGCTCCCAGCAGCAAGGGAATCTCCCTGAAATGCTGACTTGGAGGCAGGGTAAAGACAGGCCCATGAGCACAGCAGAGCTGGTTTAGCCATATAAAACCACACTTGGGTTTTGCTGATTCCTGAGCAAGAGGGAGCCAACATTAGAGGTGAAAAAGTAACTTAGAGATTACATGGAATATCAGCAGCAGAACCAGGACTGGTTTAGCTGCACAATACCACAGTTGGGTTTTGTCAATTCCTGAGGAACAGGAAGCCAGCACTAGAGCTGAAACAAGTCACAGGCTGTATGGAATATCAGCAGCAGAACCAGGACCAGACTGCAGGAGATGTTGATACTCCATGCTAAGACCATGGTGTTCCTGAATCAACAAAGAACAGACTAATTGGAATGTTGCATAATTTTTATGTCTCCTTATGGACAAAGACTTCACTTCTTGTCACAGAATCACAGAATCGGTTGGGTTGGAAAAGACTTTTCAGATCATCAAGTCCAACCTATGACCCAACACCACCTTGTCAATTAGTCCATGGCACTAAGTGCCACGTCCAATCTTTCCTTAAACACCTCCTGGGATGGTGACTCCCCCATCTCCCTGGGCAACCTTCACACTTTCTGTGATGAAATTCTTCCTAATGTCCATTCCCCTGGCGCAGATTAAGACTGTGTCCTCTCATCCTGTCACTAATTGCCTGGATGTGAAGGCCTGGGAGAAGAGGCCAACCCCCATTTGGCTACATTTCAGGTATTTGTAGGGAGTGCTTAAGGTTACCACTGAGCCTCCTCTTCTCCAGGGTAAACAACCCCAGGTCCCTCAGCCACTCCTGGTAAGATCTGTGCTCCAGACCCTTCACCAACTTCATTGCCCTTCTGTCATCACCAAAGATCACAGTGCTTATTAAATAAACAGTCTTTACAAACTCTTTTGTAAGTCTTGACATGCTTTTTACATCAGATTACTCATTACAAGTGGATATGGCTTTTTTTTCCAGTTACATTTGCTTCATGGTGTTCCTGAACAGCTGCAGAGCTGCTTAATGTAGCAACCAGGTTCCAAATCTAATTAAATGGCACCTATTCATAATATGAAATGTTTTGCCCCCTGTCCTGACACTTAAATCCATCTAAAAAGTCCGAATACTTAAAGCAAGTGTTCAACAGAACACCAGAAACGAGGAAGATAAGCCACAACCTCTGATGCTATTCTGACATCAGACTCCACTGCATAGCTGTCTGATGCTGTGTTACACCTCCCCAAAAGCCTCTGACTGCACTGTGTGTCTGATAATGATTAAGAGAAATAACCACCTGCTCGAGCCACACATGGAGATTGCACGACTTGTGCACCATGAGTGCTTTCAGCTGAATTGCTCTTAAAATACTCACACCAACCTCCATCTCTATGTCTCGCTATTAAAGCAAATGCACACTTGAATAATAGGGCAAGACAAAGCACATCTCTGCAGTCCCAAATGACAGAAGGGTTCAGGTACAGATAAGATCTTTCCAGGTTTGAGCCATGTCTACCTCTTGCTGGCTTAAGGGATCTTCCTGCTATTTTACCTTTCTCTTTTTAAGAATTTGGTCTACAAAACAGTTTGAACAATATAGACCATTAGCTGAGTCTGTCTGGCTGAAGGGCAAAAATAGCCATCCCTCAGTCTGAGCTTTAAAATAGCTACTCCCCAATGGGATTCAAATGTTCCCCGGCTGGGAAAGATGTTTATTTATCTCCCTCTTTTTTAAACATTTAATTTCAACTTATGTAGGCCCTGTGGTCAAACATGACACAGTCCAACGCAGCAGCTCACAGGAGACAGGATGAGAGTCTCTAATACACTACCTGTATCATGCCTTGGAAGACAAAGCCTGATATAGCAGCAGCACATGGGCAGCCTTGTCGGAGCCTTGGCCCGTTTTGGAGTCAGTTCCTGAACATCCTACAAGTGCTACTCCTGTCCATACATTCGGGCAACAAGAGTCCTGGCTGGCACTTGTTTTTTTCTCAGGCATCATGGAAATCACAGGCAGAAATACATTCAGTAGGACATTTAATACAGGTAGAACGAGAAATAAAGAGCTGTGATATTTAAAAAAAAAAAAAAAAAAAAAAAAGCAGTATAGGGTTTTGACAAATAGAGATTTCTGAAGGATTAGAAAATGCCATGTAATAAAATAAAGGAATTGTAGTGTGCAAGGAGACAGAACTACTGCTATCTGGAATAAAACACTGGTGACAAGGGGCTCCTGGATTAGCGTAAAAAATAAACTATGCAACCACATAGTCTGTATGGCTGTTGAATCTGTTTTTAGATGCAGAACTGACCATGTAACAGGCTAAAAAGAACACATAGGAGGACTTTTAACTTAGTGTTTCTGTGAGTTTTTAAGTATTTTTAATGATATGCCACACTTTGACGAGATTTTTCACTAAAAAACCTCTTAAGAGATAACTCAGTTTCAGCTCATATGCATTTATTATAATGCTTCATCTTAAGAGATGCTTGCTAATCTCAAAAGGACTCAGGGCATTGCTGGTATCTAATTGAGAGGGGCAGCCTTTAGAGCCAAAAAAGCTGTGCCAAAAATTAGTTTTTCAGAGTATAAAAATTTTCAGCCCAAATTCAGTACAAGGAGCCTCCAGAAGGCAGTAAAGTTTTCTTTCTTTTGAGGTGAAACAGAAGAAAGGAGTAATTTACTGAAATTACTTAGTTCAGAGGATGTAATATATATTCATATATGTACACACATATGTATTATATGTGCTATAATTACCAGTGATTTATTTTCAGTAGATAAATTAATTTAGAAAGAAACGTATCCAAAAATACTTGGTCAAACTTCTTTATTAGGATCTCTATGATGAGACACTTAAAGAGCCTAAACTCGACGTAAACTGATATTCTCCTGCCTCCCCAAGGATAAGGCATAGAGAACCCCTCACAGTATTCCTTTGGTGTGGCACAACTGAACAGAGCTGGTCCAAGGTACCAGTTCCCTCCTGCCCCAGCAGTGTCTCCAGCCCGTTTTTCTACCTGGCTAACTCTTCAGAAAACTAAACTCCCCATGAAATGCTTCTATGGTCCACATGAACCCTACTAATTATTTCCAATAGGAAAGGGTAAGCAGTACTTGCCAGCATTCCCAGTGGGAGTTGCTGTAGGCTATGATCTTTTGAGAATCTAAGTTATTTATATAGTTATCTAAATGAAGGCCAGGTGTCAGAAAGACAAATCACTTGTTGGTAGAATTGCCTTATTAAGGTTTAGGGCTGGACATGCTTCAATGATCTCAGCCCAGGGGGAGGTTAAAGCTTGGGAAGAAGGAGGTATCACTCACAGTGGGCACAAAGAATGCAGAATTTATGGGTCACAAGGACATTTGGCAGAAGTGCCAAGATAAGGAAGAAACTAATAGAGCCAACTCAGCAACTGCCCAGAACCAGCTCCGACTGGGTAAAAGGTAATTCCGGCAGGGGGAGATGGCAACCACTGACTGAAGAAACCCGGGGACCCAAAAGAAGAGAAAGACTGAGAATGTGGACTAATTAGCATGAGAAGAGAGACAATCATTAACCAACAGAAGACGGAATAGTAATTACTAAGAGAACCATGTAACTTGTAACCCATGAACATCAGTGCCCTTGTTTGCTAAAATATATAAATAGTGAAAGGTTTTGGTAGTTGTCTGCTAGCTGTGTGGATTTGTCACCCAGCCCCCATTTCTGTGCAGAACCGTAAATAAATCAAATACCTCGACTCTGTGTGTGGATGGGCCCCTTGAACATCAGATGAAAGAACCTTTTTTGGGTCAATAATTTCACAGGCTCATGGAAGGCTTTAGATGCACCTTTTCTTAAGGAAGTCACACAGAGACTTCCCTGATTTTACCGATTTTACCGAATGTTAATTAACGACTAACATGCAATCAGAGATTTTCTTAGAGCCCTCTCAACACCACATGGCAGGCTGTGATCTGCAACAACCTAGGACACCCAGGCTCATGAACATCAGCACTGCATGGTCTGTCCTGGCTTCAGTCAGACTTTAATCAAAATGTTTCATGTCTACCTGTTGTTTTGTAGTTCTTTTTTTTTCCCCCTCTAGTAAAAAGAGAAAAAGTATGGACACATAAGCTAGGTACTATATCATTGATATAATAGCCAGTGTACATGCAGGGTTTTTTACCTACTCTAAAAATCTCATTTGAATTCCAACTTGCTTGCATTTTTTTGAATTTGGGGTAAAGCATATTTGATGGAAAAGTCAAACTTTATTTGTGAATCAGAACTAGCATTGAGGTTAAAATGTAAAGTACATTTTAAAAACCTGTAAATTGAACCCTGCTACGTGGTCTGGAGGTGGATGGCTCAACACCACTCTCTTGTGGACAGAGACCTGAAGGCTTCTGGTTGGACTGAGCTGCAGATGTGCAGACAGCTCCAATAAAAACAAACATCTTTTCAGTTTAACTCTGTCTGCCCCCCAGTCAGTCATACCCCCAGATCTTTTCTGCTAAGAGAACACAAGGAAAGATAGGCATACTAATAAATATAATGCAAAATTCTCTGAGCTTTTGCTCTTCTTCCTTTGTTTAAAGTGTCTGTTTACCAGCTGTCACAGTGAGGCACAGATAAAACAAACTTTTTCACCTCCCTGTGCTCATCTGTCTTCTTTCTTCCATGTTTTTTTTTACTGTTTGCTGCATATTCTCCTTTTAACTTTCCTGTTCATGTAGGTTTTTTACTTCCAACAGCCATACTCCTCCTCACTGCAGGTTAGACTTACTGGAGACCAGCAGGTAATTTTCACCAGTGAGCACTCATTGTGCCAAAAATTACTCTTAAGGAGAACCCCACATGTCCAGTTTTCCCACCATGCTGCCAGATAATGCGTGACTTCATCATAATAGTGTAGGCTGCAATTAAAGAGCCAAAGTCTAAAATGAAACCGGGCCTTTCATGAGAGGTACATCAATGATTGCACAGCACAGCAACCAAAACTGGACCCACTGATGATGAAGCTGCAGTGATCCATCAGTACAGGTTGATGAAGGCTACGTGTTGACTGCTGTCTAAGGGCCATGCACGGATCAGGTAATTTGGGAAATATCTAGTCTTAACTACTTAAATTTGGCTTCAGTCCAAAGCCTACAGAAATGAGAAAGTGTCTCTCCACTGACGTGATTGCTGAGACGTGTTCCACATTTTTGGATCCAGCACACAGGCTACAAGCACAGCACTGAAATATAAATGGAAACCAAAGCAAAGATCAAGCCAGGATATCAGGAACTCTGGGGTAATACTGCTATTAAATGAACTCATGCCCTTCTATTGTTGAGCCAGAACTGATGCAGCCATATACTTCACTAAAAGATCACCTAGCTGTAAAACTCGTTCATGCTCAAGTCCTTCCTTCCAAGTAAAAGAGAGGTGGAGAAAGGATACAATTATCTTGTTTCCAAATGAAATCCTCCAATGAGTCATAACAATAATTTCTAGGTTACAGATTTCCAGCATAGCAACTACTTGGCTTCCACACTTTACCACGATGGTACAGCACCTCTTTCTGGTGAGAGAACTACTAATTCATCAATGAAAGGATTTCCAAAAAGCACCCTGCCTGACACAGTGGGACTGGCTAAGGACTGTAGCACTGGTACTGATGGCTCCTAGACAAGCTCAGGCCTCCTGACGACACTTGGAAAACAACCAGAGATCTTTTCTCAGCCAAACCATTTTGTAATCAAGCACAAAAGCAGAAAATTTGATTCAATGAAATATTTCACAAATATTTAACAGCTCTGATAAACCAGATATAATCTGAAAATCTGAAAAAGAAAATGTTTCCTCCCTGTCACCCTGTAAGTCCCAAGAAAGCTGTTTAAACACAGAAACAGGCAAAGCCTACAAATCACATACAGTTTTACAAACTCCTACAAATTTCAACTTCAAGTTTCTGCACAGTTCTTCAGAGTCTCGCACTTTCTGAATTAACAATTTCAAGGCAATGTTAATAGCCATTTTCTGAAAATCTTATGAGAAAAAGAGTTGAACCTCAGCTAGCATAAGATTAACATTGGTGTACGTGTTCTAATTTCTGGGAAGCCACATGGATAACTTCTATTAGCTGAGAGTCCATCCATATCTGGAATATTTAAAAATCACAGGAAAACCATTTATCTTTTGTCCCCCAATAAAGATAGTCTGATAGTAAAACACAGCACAAAACAAAGTTTTGAATAGATAAAACAAATAATCTTTTCTGCATGCACAACAAAAGAAAAAACAAACGTGAAGTTCTGAAATATCCCCGCTCCTTTCAGACACTGACTGGCTGACAGACTAGCAGAATTTCAACTCCAATAGGCATGAATTAGTTTCCAGGCAAAGAAGCAGAGATAAAAGAGAAAGGGATTTAAAGAATTTCTCATGGGGTTTTGTCAAAGGTTTTTTTCTGCTTGGTCTACAGAGAGAGGGCTCAGCTGTGATTTCAGCCTCTTTTTTTTTTTTTTTTAACTATAAAAATTTCAGAGGTCCCCACATAAAACTTGGTCAATTTTTGTACATTTCTCACTTTATCTTGTCTAATTGCCTCCCCAGTGTCTATTACCTTTTTGGATGAACAGAGCAGAAGCCAGTCAAACTGTAATTTTACAAAACCACATGATAAAACTTTATCCAAAGTGATTGAATTTTCAGCATTTGCACTACAATTCTTACAAATCACATGGTTTATTTCACTTTACTTCAACCTCCCTTCCAATCATGTCAGCATAATATGGAAAGTGTCCTTCTTAGCAAGACATAATATTGGCAGAATGGGAAATTTGAGGCCAGACCTGCTGACTTTACTCCATACAGCACTGGAAGGGCCTCTGTTCTCACAGTGGTGCATCTGCTTCGCTATTTCTGATCTGACAATCTCCCAGAGAGTATTCCAGTTCCGGTGGTGCATTTTATGGAATAATGGAATGAGAAAACAAAAAGAAAGATTCAACTCATTAATCTTTGCAAAACGAGAAGCCTCTGCTGCAGGCAGGCACCACTGGTAGAGGTTTTCACACTTTTCACCAGCTTGCTCTGTACTGTTGCTATGGCAGACAGGCAGCACAGCCATGGCAACAGCTTCAAAACAGCAAAATCCTAAGAGTTATGCAAGATTCTCCAACCAGTGCTGGTTTTTACATTTTTAATTTAGGGATTCTTCCTTTTTACAGGCTTACACGCATCGTGTACAGTATTCTGAAACAATACTGAGAAGTTCAACAGGGACTGGCATCCCCTGTACTTTACTGTCCCCCAGGCCCACAGTATGACTGGCCCAGATGATCCCTCAGTTCAGCTCTTCTGGGGCCAGCTGATGTGGCAGAAACTGTCACACCCGCTCCCCTTGGCTCCCCTCCCTGCTAAAGACTAAATATGTCCTTCCCACACAATGGCTGAGCTCCACTGGCCCAGAGCCTGTGAACACTGAATGGGCTTTCTGATTCAATTAATTCAGCAGAATTACACCAGCCCATTACCCCCCCTGCCTCATCCCATGGAAGCCTAGGATTCCTTGTTTCACCAAGACCCATAGAGTATCATCTTCCTTCACTGGAGTTCACAGCACAACACACTTGCTGAGAGGGACCCTTTCAGACACCAAAACACTTCTCAGGAAAAGCAGCAACATTTTGCAAGGCTCAAGGATTTCCAGTTCATCAGTGGCTAGCCAAGAAGGAGCACCTCTTCTACTGCTATGGTACTGTTTCTTCTTTATTTTTAGTTAAAGCCTTAGAATTCCTTATATCTAACCCTCTGCAATTTTTTCCCACTTACCATGAAATAGCTGAAGCTTTGTACAGTATCATCTGTTTTAAGGATAACTCTTTTCAGACTGTCTAGAACAGAAATAGATGTTCCTTGTAGGAGAAAACACTGTGTAGTTAGTGTGTTGAGGAAGACCTTTATCTTACTGCTGGAATAATTATTTTTCCAGTGGCCCTGCAAAGCAATAAAGCATTATGTGGTGGCCACCAGGAGTCAAGCAAAATACATACCTCTTTTAGAAGCATACAGTCTTCCTGCTGAAAGCCATAGTGCAACCTGATTTCCCAACACTTGTCCCAATCTCCTCAAATATCCATTTAGGGACAAGGTAAAAAAATAGTTTCACCCTTTTTTTCCCCGTATTGGAGAGGAGAGATAGAAACTGTGGCTGGTCTTGGAGGAACCTTTCAAAATGTGTTGGTAGATCTAGTGAAAACATGTAGCAAATGTAGTCCATGAAAGAAATGCAGATTCTGGGAGATGAGGAAACCCACCAACTGATACAGTGATAATTCTGGCTACTAAGTAATTCTCGTTTTGACCCTTCCCAAATTAAATCACAGTAGCTGATTTTGATTTGATCTGGTCTTAAACTACACAGAACTCTGGAAAAAAAAAAAAAACCAAACTAAAACTCTAAACCCTCAGACCTCAGCATGTAATAAAATCAAATGGTAGAAGGGAAGTGCAAGACATAAAATGAGTACATTAAGTTAATGTGAACGATTTATCTGAAAATTGTTTTAACATGTCCCAAAATACTGTTGGTTTGAGGGGTTTTTTTGCATTCAGCCATCAAGGACTTATGCCTAACAACTTTTGCAACTGTAAAACTGGTAGCATCAGAGGGATCAATGCTCATTAGCAGCCATTTACTGGTACAGAATGAGTAGAATATTTAATACTTTGGTATTTATTTTCTTATTACAATCTCTTCTTTTACTGAGACACATATCTGCCTCAAACTCTACCTTTTAATTTTATATGTGTACACACATGAACCAGCTAATACATGTATGTCATAGTTATGCACACACGCTGTCACGAGGGCTTTTGAAACAGACCTAGACACAAGAATGTGCTATACCAGTTGCAATTTAAGAGTATCACAGGTACATTTTTGTTATGGAAAAAATAGACATTGCATAGAGAATTCTCCCTCTCCCCACTGATGAATATCACCTTGCACACAGATACTTGTACACAAAACTCCATCCACTCAGAAAATTAGTGCTGTAATCCCAGATACCACGACTGTAACAGCATTTATCAGTGAGGATGTGGGCAACAGCATTTCTTGCTAACAAGCTTGACATAGCACCAAGTAGAGACTTTTTACAACAATAAAACATTCAATTCTATTGCAGCCCAAAAAAGTTTCAGTGTGGTGATTTAAAACAAAAAAAAATCACATTGCATGCTTTCTCAATTATACTTTGGGGATATAGGAATGAAAGCTCAATTTTGAAACTTCTCTATCATTTTAATAATTATGAAAATCATAGTGTCTTAAAATATTTCACCTCACTCAAGGTTTCACAAAAGCTCAGCCTCATGAAATGAGCATTCATATCCTTTCTACACAGTTAGAAACTGAGTTCCAAAGTTGAACTGTTGTACTCCAGATGTGTCTTCTAATGCCAGACAATATCCACGCTAATCAGTGATGGCAGCAGATCCAGCAACTTCATCTTCTAGAGTCAAGTCTAAGGACAATAGCCTATGCAGAGTTTTCTGCCATTGCTAGAGCTGGAAGTAGGTCAGTTTTCATGATTTCTTTTGTTAAACATGAGGCATTTATCATCTCCAGCCACAGCCTCTGCAAGTTAATCACTTCTGAGTAGCCCTTCAAAAAGCGAGAGAACCTGCTATGTTGCAGTCACATGAGGTTTGCTCTTTCAGTTGATGACAACAATGCTGAATCAGAAACAAAACCAGCTGCCCACAAAAGCTGCTCTATCGCATCCCTCCTCAGCTGGACAGAAGAGAGAAAATATAAAGTCTTGTAGGTCAAGATAAAGACAGGGAGAAATCTTTCACCAATTACAGTCACAGGCAAGACTAACTTGAGGAAATTAATTCAATTTATTACCAATCAAATCAGTGAGAAATAAACCCAGATCCTAAAAGATATTCCCCCCACCCCTCCCTCCTTCTTGGGCTTAACTTTGTTCCCAATTTCCCAGCAGCATAGGGAGACAGGGAATGGGAGTTCTAGTCAGTTAATTACATGTTGTCTCTGCTGCTTCTTTCTCTTCAGGGGGGGGACTCCTCACACTCTTCCCCTGCTCAAGTGTGGGGTCCCTCCCACAAGAGAGTCCACCATCAACTTGTCCAATGTGAGTCCTTCCCACAGGTTGTGGTTCCTCATGAATGTGGGTCCCTTCCATGAGGTCACAGGTCCTGTCAGAAAATCTGCTCCAGCCTGTGGAGGCTCCTCTCTCTACAGGTCCTACGAGGAGCCTGCTCCAGCAGGGTAACAGCCTCCAAGGGTTGCAGGTGGATCTCTGCTCCCTCATGGACCTCCATGGGCTGCAGGGGCACAGCTGCCTCACTGTGGTCTGCACTGTGGGCTGCAGGGGAATCTCTGCTCTGGTGCCTGGAGCTTCTCCTCCCCCTCCTTCTGCACTGACCTTGGTGTCTGCAAAGCTGTTTCTCTCACATATTCTCACTCCTCTCTCCCGCTAAAGTTATCATGTGTTTTTTCCCCCCTCTTGTTAGATACATTACCCCAGAGGTGCAACCACTGAGGCTGATGGGCTCAGCCTTGGCCAGCAATGTGTCTTGTCTTGGAGTGCTGGCTCTGTTGGACATGGGGGCTTCTCACAGAAGACACCTCTGGAGCCACTGCTACCAAAACTTTGCCACACAAGCCCAGCACACCTAGTTAGCATTGCTTATTCAATACCCCAAAGCTCATTTCTTGGCCTAAAAAAAACATCATACACAAGAAATTTCATATTCACATTTTGGCTAAGTTTTCCTACAGATTCTGCTGCAGAGCGACTTCTCTGAATAATGACTTTATTCAGAGATGTCTCTTGGCTTTTAAAAATAGCTTCTTGTGTAATCTTTCTTTAATGACAGCACTATTAAACTTACATATTACAAAAGCTTGTTTTTAGAAATTCTCTTGTGTAGGAAAAATTTGGAAATTAAAGTAAGAATTAAGTGTCTTCCCACTTAGATTGCAGTGTAAAAAAAAAAAAGTCACAATGTGGACCCTTTGATCATATGACAATTAGCTAATGTTTAATTTCTTTCATCACCATCACCTTAATTGGCAGCCACCTACAAGAGCTTTCCCATTTCTGCACCTGCTCAAGCTGGCTCTTATATCACTTCTGCAAAAAATACTTTTCCTTTCTGTAACTGAAAGGTTAATGGGCAAATATAAAAATCCCATTGCCATCCATTGCCATGAGCCACAGGCTTGGACTGAAGGGCTCGCAGGAAATGCTCCTTGCAGGTCCACCACAAGGTACCATCTAAACCCCAAAACTCATTGCTCTGAAAACAATGGGAGGGGACACTTATTGCATAGGAATTGATACTGCTGCCATAGTCAAATAGGCAAACCCCATGAATTAACACCGGCAATGCTACTTAACGTTTGGAACAGATTATCCTACTGAAGGATGTATTATAAATCCTTGCAACTCATTTGGACTACTGTGACTAAGAAAAAAAAGATGCTCACATAGACTACAGTCCCACTCTGTTCAGTGTGGTCAGGCTTCCCTAATAGTTCAAGACTTAGGAGTTTCCTTTCCTCCCACTGTGGGCTTGTTACTAAGAGGAAGAAATGCAAAAGCCCTGTCCTGCCACCTCAACTCAGATTTATTCCAAGTACTTTTTCATTATTTGGGCAAAGGTGGTAAAGGCAACTTTTACAGACAGTGGCACAAAACAAATTATAAATAAAATTCAACATACAGAGCTTTTAATTTATAGCTCTCAGATTAGTTTACCAAAACAAATATGACAAAATAGAATTTTAGAAAAAGAAACTTATTTAAGTTACGTGCCCAGAGCTGTGTTGCTCACCAAGAACAGAAAGAAATAAGAATCAAGCCTACCTGACATTCAAATACTTCTTCCCTCAGTCACTTGCCAAGCCTTCAAAAAGCACAGTATGCAGTTTTTAGGGCTACACATGAAATCAGATTATTTCCCTGTGTTTCTGGCAAGTTGCCTACATAACCCTCAGTCTAAAAACACTTACCTTGATCTGAAGTGACTGCCCATACACAGCCCAGTGAGGCATTTTGCACATACTCATTAATGGTTTTTGTTGTATTCTGCCTTTCCCTCTGAAAACATCCTAAACAACTAACTGCAAATGCCAAAGAGATAATAGATAATTAGTTAAGAGATAATTTAGAAGCTAAATGAGCTTACTGCAAGAAAAATGGTTTGCATACTAGATATGCCCCATTAATGAGTATTTTGGTCTTCATTAACTAGAAGATATTGACATTAAATCATGCATAACACAGGGATCTTCTGAAGTGTACACTTCAGATGACAATTTCCAAGAAAGAACAGACACTAGAATGAGAGCAGAAACAGAAGCAAACATCCCTCTGATTCTGTATAAATATAAAAGAAATTTAAAAAACCCAACCAACCAACCAAAAAAAACCCAAACAAACAAAACAAAAAGCCAACAAAAAACTGAGGAAATTAAAAGGAATGAGAAAGCAACACAGTAAAAAAAAAAAATGGTGGAGGGTAAACAGAAACAATATGACTTGTTGATTTTTTATTTTCCCAGTGATACACCTACAGCCATAGGCACTTCCAGTTCATGTGCTCTGCAAAAGTGAGAAAATTTGCTGGTGACATGTGAGGAAAAAACAAGTTGCCTGTCTTTCATTCACATGAGGATATAAGCACAGACTGAAGAAACCCCTAATGCACTGTGTGGTCTTCTGCCACACATACCACTGTGCAGCAGAGTTGGGTTTGTGGTATCCAAAGCAGGACTGCACCCCTTTGTCAAACAGCCTGGACAGCACTTCTGAGCTTTGTGACCTGCTGAGCAGAACTTCGCCAGTAAATTCTTCCTACTGCAGACACAGAGGGGAGCAGCCAGGAGACACCTTAGCCATAGAGATGCCACAAACAGGCCACTGTCTCAGAATTACATAAAAAAGAGACTTATTTCACAAAGTAGTATCTCAGAGGAGTGGATAAATATTTACAGGGCTGAACCTATGTACATTCATAACTCTGCCTTTCAGTAACACTACTAGAGTTTGTGAACACAGCTACAGCTTAAGTCCTGTAAAAGAACTAAGATCAAAATGTCCTCTAGTTAAGCTGGTCTAACACCTGAGTTTAGAGAACACTACATTGATTCCATCAGTCATTTCTAGACCATTATACCCACATCCTAACTTTTTTTCTTTTCATGTTGCTTGCAGAAAGGAAAACTCTAGACTTTACCACTGTACCATTAACTATTGTCCTCTACAAGATCTGAGAAACATGAAGGCTGTAGCGCTCTTCATTTGTCTTGTAGGATCAGCTTTTGCTATTCCAGTAAGTTCTCATCATGCTATTATTACTGGGCTCTTAATTTCCCATTGTGTGAATACTCTGTGTTATGCCATTGACCTATACAAGATTTTTATTGACATGCAGATGTTAATATATTTATCTATTTTAGAGCCATCCTGTACACCACAAGCTCAAAACTCGTGGACAGAAAACTCCAGAAAAGGTACTCTTCTTATTCTTTAAACATTAAGAGGTAACTTATATTATTCATCTCAAATATAAAAAATACATTAGCACATATGTAGTGGTTGGCAAATTGATTTAGGTTAAAAAATTGTAGGCCCCCTCACCCCAAGAATTAGTACCAAACATGTCATGTCTTGCATATTAAACAGTTATAACAGGACAAAATGTAAAGCTCAAAATGGAAGTTTCCCTTATTCGAAATAAATTACCTTAAATGAATCCCCACATACAAGCATTACCCATATTTGTACAAGCAATAAGCTCCACTGACAGTTGAAACTGTGGTTTTCACAGCCCCAGTACACAAGGAATCCCCAATTTATCACACCAAGTTATTATATGTGGGCTCAAACACATAAGAATTTTAGCCACCATATGCTTCATTATTCACAATGCAGAGCATAGGGTACAGCTCATCCTGGCAAAGTACACTGTGGCTAACAAGCCACATACACAGCCCTGATGATAATGAGACAGATGATTTCAGCACCCCTCCCTATGGCACATATGTACACTAATGACAGAGCCCTCAGTTTTGCATTCATGGCTGGCCCAAATTAAAATTCCTTTTTACTGCACCGTTCTGGTGAGCCTTTGTGGTTCAGCCACAAAGGGTCTTGGCTCCAAGCCACTGGATGTTTTGGAACTACCAAATTCAGAGCGTGGTCTGTAGCAAGAAATCCAAAATCCCAGCTCTGGTGCTAATCCTTTTTTTTTTTTTTTTTTAAATTATAAATCATATCCCACTCTGTACAGTTTTCCCAATTGCATTTCATATTAATCCATATTGTGCTCTGCATTATGAAAAACAAAAAATTAACTTTTCCTAAAGAAGTATCCAGCAGAAGAAATTATGGTATAAGCACTAGCCTACAGCTGTCTCCCAGAACAACTCACAGAAAATACTTGCATCAAAATAAAACACTGCAATAACCAGTGAATTATCAGCTCCAAGTACATGCAACATCTAGTAAAGGCCAGTTGTCCTCTAACATTAGCTAATCACAGCTACAGTGACTGAAATTTGCCCAACTACCTTTGCAAGCAACTGAGTCGTAAGAGTTGATTAAATCCAGGGGACCAAAGTATAACAAAAAGTAGTATCTGAAAGCCACATCCAGGCACATCTCTGCACTAAGGTTGTGGTGCACAGCCAGGCTTCCTGTCAAGATATGAGCCAAATCTTTCCCAAACTTCTGCTTGAAATACAGGCACTCAAATGATAGATTGGCCTGGTATTTTCTAAATCTATAGAACTGGTAGCCCTTCACAGAAAACTGCTTTTTGCTAAAACTTAACAACAACAATATGTTGTACACAGCAGTGCCCAAAATCACATGTAAAAAACCACTGTTCTCAAAACTTAATTTTCAAAAGTTTTAGTATCAGCTTTAGATGCTTTGTTACACACAGATCACTTTTTATAAGGTCTTCTAGAATAGTGCATTCAAATTGGAAAAGCTCTACACTGAATCTCTGTTAGATTTGAGCAAACATGCAATCTTTCCCTAAAAAAGTTAGAGCTGGAACTTTTCCTGCATCAGCAAGTTTACCAGGCAAAAGACAAAAATGTAAAACATTTAGACACCACTTTGATATTAGGAAATAGGATATAGCTGATCTGCCAAGAGCCAAAGTAGTATTTCTAATCCTACCTTTTAAAAAAATCTGTGCAAGTATTTTTTAGTGGAGTGTTTGTTCCCAAGCAGTGACGAGACTGCCCAAAGGAAACGCTATTCCAGCAACCTGGATGCCGAGAAGGACTCATTTTTGTAAATAAATCCCTCAAAAACTTTAAGAAAAATCAGCATCAAGTGCTATATTGTTGCAAGCAATAAGCAACACTGAACATCAATAGGTATTGTTCAGAAATACACTAGTCACTGCTGCTGCTGGAAGTGCCTGGACTCACGCAGCAGCAGAAAGGTAATTGCTGCAGTAAGACATAACAGTCATTTTAGTACCTGTTTTCTGCTCGAGCATTTGAACCTTTTCCACTGAAGGTACTAGTTTTGCTATTGGCTTGACAGCATAAAAAAAAAAGCCACTCAAACACCCATGACTCCTGCTAATGAGCTTATGACAGTCATTGCCACCAAATACAATAGTTCCTGATGAATTCAGCTGGGAAGCAATGATGTATCAGACTCAGAGTAGACAAATACATTGATTACGAAGTAGTTACGATGCAGTGCTCTCCTCGGCAATTACTATCATGACACCTCGTGAAAGGTGCTCTCTCTTCCCCTGCTCTTCTTCTCCCAGGAGGTAAGTGATAATTCTCTCACTAAGTGATAATTACTGCAGCCTACAAGTGCCTGGAGTTATGACACTGAATTACTAATTAAGTATTTTGAGATTTCATAAGACAACATACTCATTTTGTGTACTGGGCTAGAGTAAGAGGAACATATACAAAGAAAACAAATAAAGCCAGTGTCATGCTTTGCAATACAAGGCAAAAATAAATAACACTCTACCAACTTCAAATAAATCCTAAAATTTATTAATCTAGTTGTTAATTTTTTCTCTCTCTCTCTTTTTTTTTTTTTTAAAAGACTGAAGATTTTCATCCTGAAGCCTCAAAGGAAGAGAACACAGGATATGTAGACAAGGGTGATTCGCTGCCCAGTCACAGAAACTTAAAACCAGTGGTTTCAGTACCAGGCATTGAGCACAGTGATGAGCCCCAGACTATTAGGAAACACGGAAGAACTGATAGCGAGCATCAAGGGAAAAATAGCCTTAAAAGCATCAATTTCCTTGCACTACACAATAAACTAGGTTTGGCTTCTGATAATCAGGACAGTGACTCTGGGAGCAGTGGCAGAGAACAGCCCAGCTCTGAGCACTACCAGCTCAGGAGGCATGAGAAACACGGCAACACGGCCAATCAACACCTCACAGGCAATGCCCAACACCCAGCGGGCACTCTCAGTCTTGATCGTGAGCATAACATGTGGAAATACAACAAAAATACAGTTGGCCTGTCTGAAAAAAGCAGTGAGAGCGATGAAGAAGAAAGCATGGAAGAAGAAGAGGAGGAATGGGGTGAAGAAACTGATTACAGAGATATGAAGGACAAAGGCCACCAGAGAAACCAAGGTGACCGATACAAAAGACAGCAGAATGGAAACAGTATGCAATCTGATGAAGTCCTGAGAGACTCCAGCCAACCAACCTGGATAAGCAAGAGACATGGTGAGAAATTTGACCTAGAGGAAGAATTGAGGGAGAATGGCCGAAAGAAGCCCTATAAAGAAGAAATCCCCCTCTCTCAAAAAAACCATGATGAAGATCAGGATGACAAACTGGAAAGTCAGGAGAGAAAAGACAATATTCAAGTCAACTATCAGAGTGACACAGTAGTGAAAATACAAGATACAGAGGACAGTAATGATGATGAGGGTCATGACAGTGGTGATATTGATCGTGAGGAATATCCCAGCAATACCTGGAAAGAAGCAGCCTATGAGGAAGAGGAGAGAATCCAGAGTAATGACCAGGAGAGTACCAGTACTGAGCATGAAGGGGAAGGAACCACTGAAGATGATGCTGCAGTTCACAGAGAGACTGAGGATTACCAAAATTTCAAGATTAAAGAATTTATTCACTCTGAAACAGATGATTATGATCATGAGCCACCTAATTCTGACAGCAAGCAACAACTGAAAATGAGTGGCTCTGTTCAGATCGTGAATTCCATGGAAAGTGAAAATAAGGTAAACTATCTTTAAAATAAAATTGAAATACTACAAAAAGAGGGAAAGGGACCAGTTCCAAATTTAAATTCCTGGTGATTGAAATTATATTTTTGAGAAAAGCAGGTGTAATAACTTGTTAGTATGCAGAAGTCCAGCTTCCCCTTTATTCACTATTCATCTGGTTCATTCTGTGTCATTGCACATAGGGCATTTAGATGAATTCTACCAGAAAGGAAGTGAACATAATCCATGTAAGAGCTCCAGCCTTGATGGGCTGTGTAATGAAACATGCAAATAAATATGGATATACAGATACAAAGCCTGAAACCCAGTCTCAGCTTACTAGGACAGCCTGTTCACTCCTCTCTTTCAGAGATGTTAAACACTGCTATACAAAAGTGAACAGCTTGGAAGGCAGGACTAGAGTCCACAGTATAATTATGAGAAACTCAGGTGTTACTGAGTTCCTGTTTCTCCCTTTCCACCTCCTACTTTTTTTATTTCCCCAAATAACAAGAGCACATTAATACCACCAGAGGCTTTATGCACTTCTCACACATTTTGTATAGCAACCTCTCTCTGCTGCAAGCAGGGAAATTGTGCCTCAGTCAGCTCTATATTTGGACCTAAAAAAATTTTGTCCAAGTATTCTTTTTCTTCCCAAGATTTACCACAACTTCTGTTTATGCCTCTGTGACTGTACAGGTTAAGACTCCGGGCAGTTCCTATGGTGAAATGGAAAGTGTCAGCAACAGGACTGAGAAGGCTCTCCTGGGTAAGCCCCAAGCAAAGCCATTCTGTAACTCCTATCTCTCTGCAGCTGGGGAATCTGCTGGTCTGCATTTCTTTTCTGCCTTTTGCAGCACACAATTTCACATGACTGAACTGTACCTCTGCATAATCCTGCATTGCGGTTACGTTCCCAGAGTATCCCCCTTCCACACACCCTTGGATTTAGTTATTTGTTTGTGAAAAACATTTGTAGACAGTGCACAAATTTTTGGGTCAGTCATACAGAGATGAGAGTTACCTTGCATTGAAAGCTTTCAGTTTTAGAACAGTAGCTTGAATTCAGCTAGGAGTGGGACAAATGCCAGTGCTTGATTCAGCAAAGATAGATGGGATATGTTTCGCAAGGAAGCTGGAAGTGAATGTCAGCCCTTAGAGAAGAAAAAGCTTTTTCTGAGAAAATTATTTCCCCATACAATTCAAACCTGAGACTGCTAGAATTCTCACCAAAATCCTCATTTAAAGTTCATCTTGATTTATTCAACACAAGATCCAGCTTCATTCTAAAAAACTGAAAAACACACTTGACTTCTTGGTGAATATTAGACTGTATTTTGCTTCAGTAGTATCTGACAAACACTTGGCTTCATCCCGTCATTTCTAACAGTTGCTCTTTCTTGCTATGATTGCTAGACTCGTGTCGGAACTTCCACTGCAAAAGAGGCAAAGTCTGCCATGAGGACAAACAAGGGAACCCCCACTGTATTTGCCAAGATCCTACTGCTTGCCCTTCCACCAAAGACTATGAGCATGTAAGTATTTCATATAGTGCACAGCACTGGGAAAAGCCAACTAAAGTGTTTGCAACACATTCCCCCTGCTATTATTTAGAATAATTCTACCCTAAGAAGCATGCAAGTGAGTTTGAGTGATTCCAATAATTGCAAAAGTTAGTATAAAGTACCCAAACTCACTGACTTTGGCTTGAGGGTAGTATGAACACGTGTAACTACACAGTAACTGATTTGCTTCACTTGGTCTCTCAGGGATTGTAGCTTTTCCCTGTCACTAAAAGTTCTATTTATCCGTTTGATATTTCAGAGCACATGCTGAGTACTCGTATATACTGAGTGAAATAATCCTGTAGCATCTCAAACTGTATTACTAATGCACAGAAAATAAATTCAAGTGTTTTGGAACTGGGTGTGTTAAGTGCAGATTACTAATCTTTATGTAGGCATCCAACAACTATGATTTTCAATACTTCTGATCACATGTATTCCCTGTGGATATTCACAACTGCCACACCATATGTTAATGATACTTTTATTATATACACCCATATGAGGGCAATAATTTTTCTCAACACGGTGGTGGGGGGGTGGTTTTGCTCTTCACTTGTCCTCTAGGTTTGTGGTACGGACAACAAGACTTATGATGGCACATGTCAACTCTTTGGCACCAAATGTCAACTGGAAGGCACAAAAATGGGGCGCCAGCTGCACCTAGACTATATGGGCTCCTGCAAATGTAAGGCTTGTTTTTCTATGAAGCATTCACCTAGGCATAAAGAGCCAGTAACCTTAACCATTAGCCAGCCCTGAATTACCTTTCTTCCTGTGCTCTGCCACTAATGCATCAATTATCTGCTAATTAAGACATTCAAACCCTAAACATGTCTAAAAAGTCACTTTTCCTATACTTGAGAGTATTAAGTATTAAGCATCTGAAACCTAAAGACATCTCTCCTATGTTTACTCCAATTTGTTGTCAACCTGATCTTCCCCTGCACTGTCTTATATGTTCCCATTGCTATAACCTCTGAATATTTTTTTAATAACTTGACCAGAAAAACAGTATTTAGAGTTAAGAAACGAAAATATCCAGTCCAAACACCATGACAAAACCACCCCAAACTGACCAACCAAAAACCATCAAAAAACCTATTTATATGTCAAATGCAGAAGTCAGATCTAAAAGCCAGAACCGATTTTCAAGCTTATCAATTGCTGCATATGGTAGGAGGAAAGTGCACTCCCAGCCAGCATATTCCTTTGATTTCAAAAACTCTGCTTTCATGCAACTGACTGATAAGACTTTTACTGCACAACTATGCTCAGAAGCTCCACAGATATATAAAGGTTGTGGCTTGCACAATTGGTTAAGCATGTGCACCAAAGAATTGTATATTTATATTTGAACTCGTTAGTTGCAATCCCAATTTTATGTATTAACAGCTCCATCAATTTTAAGTTTAACTGGAAGTTTGGCAGTGAGAATCAAATCTAACTGGGCTCAGAAATGCTCAAATGGGGACTTAACAGATCACCTGTTAACAAAAGCTTTCCTATTTGGCACAGATATCCCCCCCTGTACTGATTATGAAGTGGATCAGTTTCCCCTCAGGATGCGAGACTGGCTCAAAAACATCCTTATGCAATACTATGAACGTGATCTGAACACTTCTGGAATTCTAACTGAAAAGCAAAGGAATAAGGTCAGCAATCCTTTTCAAGTAAGACCATGAAGTTACATTGTTAGAACTGGACTAACCATGTGAAAAAAAGTGATTCACATCTCATAGTTCTCCCATTTCCTATGAACACACCCGTTCTGGTTAAGGTAATTTAGACTCAATTAGATTCACAAGTTGCAAAATACACTTACATGTCCCCTCACACTCATTTAAGCTGAGAGACATTTCTGCTATGAACATCCCTCTTGTCCATACAAATGCAAACCAAGTGCATTACTTTGAAGTCAGTGTCTCCAGACAAGAGTCAGACAAGTCAGAATTAGGGCACACAGATAAATATCATTTGCTTGAGAAGACATGAAACAGCTCCTGTTTAGGGAAGCTTTGTGACAAACCTCTTGGAAAGATCAACTAATACATGGATAAGGATAACCAAATACATGCAGTCAATGCCATTTTCCAAAGGACTTGAGGAAACTAAGCAGCCATAAGATGAATAGTCTACTTATGGATGACCAACGAATTAAAAGACAGGATAAGAAGGAACAGCCAGGCCAGAGCTCACTTGTAGAGTTCCACAAATTGAAAGGATTTATGTCTTACAGCTTTCCTCAAGTGACCCTGGAAGAGGAAGGTAGGGAACAATGCAAAGGAAGGAAGGACTTTGACTCACCATGAAGAAAACTGCACAATGACCTCATGAGACTGAACCACTGGGCGGTCACACACTAGGATTTGAGACAGAATTACAATACAGAGTTTAGGTGACTTTTGTAGGGGTAGGGGATGCCTGCCTTGGACCAACCAGAATTAGCTTCTCTTCTGTTCTCGAGACACACCTTGTACATGGCCATCAATACAAAACCATATCATTACCTGATATATATACCATTAACTCAACAGTTAATGGTATCGTTTGCCCTTTCTAATCCAGTCACATATACTGACCATTTCCATCATGCTATTCAAGGGATATAAAATTACATAAGTTTGACATTCAGTTTTAGGAGAAAAGAGCTGCTTTCTGTCATCCAGTAGATCTGCAACATCACACTACATTGGCTTACAATGGACTGAGCATCTATTGCCATTGGGTCAATTTTTTTCAGGGAAGGATTTATGTCAAGTGAAATGGTGACAGTAGTTTGTTTTTGAAGATACAGATGTCATAACTGCCTAAAAACCCATTGTTTAAGTTAAACCAAGACCTAGGCTGCTCTAACTCTGAAGTAGGAGGTACATGCAGTAAGTCACAGCATGTTTATACAAAATATGCTTGGGCAACATCAAAGACTACTTACACACTTACTAAGAGGGACATGCCCAGAGTATCTCGTACTAAGTGGTATGAATTAGATGATTTCAGAGATTATTTCACAGCAAAACTGGAGGTGCTTGCCACAGGACAGAATATGTGATTAAACTGGTTTAATCTCCTACCAGCCTGAAGCTACTGCCCCCATTAGCTGACTCTGACAATTGAGCCACAGGAATTTTACTTCCTTTCTAGTTACTACCAAAGTTGACAGGGACAGTCACCTGGTCTACCTGAAGCAAGGTTTTCATGCTGTGTATAGTCACAAACACTAAAACTCATTTCCCCAGTGGTATTTTATCAAGTTTCATGTCTCCAAAACATCTCCTTGCTGGATAGTTCTCTTCAGGGCAGATCTTCATCCCTAAACAAAAAATAACAATTTCTGCATTGTGTTCAGGTCAAAAAAATCTACCAGAATGACAAGCGCCTTGCGGCTGGCAACCACACGGTTGAGCTGCTCCTGCATGACTTTGAGAAAAACTATCACATGTATGTGTATCCTGTGCACTGGCAGTTTCATCAGCTTGATCAGCACCCTGTTGACAGGTAAAAAAAAAAAAAAATCTTTGTGGGTTCAGTTCTCATTTGCTGTTTAAACTCAGGCTGTTTTGATTCTCTAAACCACTCAAAGGATTCTGTACATATAGAACCAGTCCCTCAGATCTTAGAAGCCAGCATCCTCCTCTTCCTAACACAGAACTTCTTCCCTCATTGTTTTCCTGCAGTAATGTCTTAGGTCAGAATTTGCTATCCTCTTGCCTTGCATAATCCTGTATTACACTCTGTAAGTTCTACAGAGTCTTAACAGCTACTAATGCCCTGAACCAGGAAGAAATCCTGTTACTACTGAAGCTAAGAGCAACAGGCTAAGTACAAAGGACAGAGTCCTGGCAGTACTAATTCACTAGTGAGGTACCCACAGTTCTCAACTACTACCACATTTTAAGGAGTAGATATGTAAGACAGCACCAGTGTCACAGTTCAGAGGAAGCTCACAGCTTCTGAGAAGACACAGATTTCAGGCTTTTGGTCATATCACTCGGTGATGGGATCCATTTTTCAAAGCTCTAGGCTCTCAATACCTCACGACAATCACACCTACTGTCTTCGAACATAGCTAAGTACCTTTGCAAGCTTGATCTCCTGAGGATTAACAGCAAAACTCCATAACTGATGAGTTTTGAGCAGGTCACTACTTGTCATACTAGTAATTACTACACAAGTAATACTTGTTCGATAAAACAAAACTTAACAAATAGCAGCTAAAGCATTTTAGATTATTGATATTATATATCATCATAATGACCTGGGACAGATTCACTTCAGAAGCACCACAACAGAATCCACTGGGGTGTCTCTGATAAAGGTACTGTTGATGTCTTCTAGCATCTTAGATCATCTTTGATAACCCTAATGATTTAATAATGAAATACAATTCTAGACACCTGCTCTTTCTTTCAGATTATTAACACACTCGGAGCTCGCACCTTTGAGAGCCTCCCTGGTTCCCATGGAACACTGCATAACCCGTTTCTTCCAGGAGTGCGATGGAGACCAAGACAAACTCATTGCATTGAAGGAATGGTGCCACTGCTTTGGGATTAAAGAAGGTAAACATAAAGGAACAGGCAGATGTGCCTGACAAAATGTTCCTATCAGGACTAGGTACATTCTCAGACCACAACGTGAGGCAAAGAAATTGTAACCAGAAACTCATGGCTACTGTGCTGAGAGGCAAATGGAACAATAATGACAAGACTGCAAAAGTGGCAAAGTTCTAAATTTTTTTCATAAAGATAGGAAAAAGGTCTGCCTCTCAAGAAACACTCTATTTTTTCCTTCAGTGCCAAAGGAAAGGTTAAGTGAGCTTGCACTTTTAAATCAGTGGTCAAAGCATATTGATTGAAAACGCATTTAAAGATCTCAAGCCAAGTAGGGAAAACAAACAAGATCTTTCACTAACCAAGTAGAGATTGATCAAACTCTAGATTATGATACACAACACAGATGCTCTCATCACACTGTAGGCTATTCCACCTAATCTGTCGCTTGCAACTCGTGCCCACCAGACTGCATGCAACAGGAATCTTAGGCAGAGGCAGGGACAATTTCCAAATCCTAAACAGGATAGGTACATGTTCGGTTCAGATCAATCCACATTGAGACTTCTCTAGGATAGTAAAAAGTTTGGTACTACTGTGCTGGTGATACCTCTAGAATTAGGCAGCAGCTGAACAGAAGCTGTCATGATAGTAATTTGAGATTTATGAGATTACTGCACTCAACATAAGGCATTCTTTCACAATCTACCTTCTTCTGATCTAGCCCCGAGTGATAGCTGGACAATACTGCCAGCCACTAAGTAAGGGTTAAACAGGTTAATCCCAGAAGAGTTATGTGACAGAAGGCATTTGGTTAAATATTTGGACTGAATAAATGTGTTCAAAATCCTACGAGTAAGTCCCTAATTTTAAGTGGAGGCTGATTCTGGTCAGAGGTCAGATACACAAAGGCTTCACTGTTCCCAGAATTTTTCCAGCTCTTCTGATGACGATTTAGCAGTCACAACACACAGGTGGAAAAAAGCTGCAAGAACTTATCTTAATACACATATACTGCTGCCAGTTTTTGCTCCTTCACAGGGTGAGTCATTCGTGATGAGGGAGGTGGAAGGCATTCTTGGCTCACAAATAGATCAAGGAAACCTAACACTACAAACAAGAAAGCACCATCAAGAAGGGTCTAAATGAATGGCTCCTGAGTATGACAGCAGCAACCATACTTGTTTTTTGTCAGGGACAGCGTTCTCCTACATGAATCCTCTGAAACTTTACTGTACCAATTTATTGATAGTGATACAGCACAAAAATGCCTTTTCAGCATAAAATGTTAATAATGCTTTCTTCTTCTTTGTTGCAGAAGACATAAATGAAAATCTCCTTTTCTGAGCCTAGCTGAACAGATTCTCAGTGCTGCACTAAAACTGGTGAAATATGTGAACCCTGTCTATTTCTGTTATTAACAGCTTCATAGCTTTCAAGACAAAGGTGGTGTAAGGTTCACTGCATTCTTATCAAATAACACAAGTGCAGAAGATTTCTACATTCATTAACAGCAGAAAAATTTAACTACTCCCAACTGGCTCATAGCTAAACAACCAGTGTTTGCCCCTACATGCATCCATGATCTCTCTGAACCAATAAATAGTACTAACCTAAAGACTGACCTGTTCACAAAACTCTTCAGTAGAATTATAGAATTTAGATTTTACCATACATTGAAATGGGACTTGTTTCCTTTATTTACTGTATTGTCAGCTTAACATTCTGCATAGAAGTCTGAAATAAAATGTCTACCTAGATATATGGTTTTTGTCAGAACTTTGTTAAAGAAAAAGTACCAAGGCAGCGGAAAGGTTCAATGAAAACTTCACTTCAGATATAAAGGAGGAGAAGAAATAGAGCATAGATCATACACACCAATCCTGGACCCAAAATTCAGTAAAAAGATCAGCACTTTTCAGATACGTCTTCCCCTACCTCTTGAAGCACAACAGTAATAGCACCAATGCCACACAGCAGAACTCCTGCTGACAAACTCTGTATGAGCATGGTGAGTGTGGATGCATATCAGGCAGGACTGCTTAGCACCACGTCCACCAGCACAAGCAGCAGAGGATATCACAGCTCCAACACCTCCTTATTCTCCTTAGCAGACACATTCTTCCTTCATCCTCCAGAAGCACCAACTAGTGCTACCATTTTTTTTCCTGAGAAAAAATGCTATGTCTTTCACCATCTCCCATCTTTTGCTGGCCTCAAGAGAGGCACAACTGAAGCATAAAAAAATCAGGACAGGATGAGATTATTCCTGAATCCCATTAACTCTGATTTTATTTTGAAGCACCTCACTGAAAACACTCCAATCAAGCTCTGCTTTAACAAAGAAGTCCCAAATGCTATTCCTGCAAAGGAAGGTCAGAAAGCACATTTCACCTGAACCATGTCACCTTTCCAGTGAAAAGAATATAGGATTCAGAAATGCTATTTTGGTAGCTTAAATAGTGGAAGTCCCCAGGCTACGATTGTATTTAACACAGGAACTTCTTACACAAACCAAGGATTATTTCCCAGAGAAACTGGTTCCATTGACAGTTTTTCCCATGAGCCTGACTTGTTGCTCACTTCACATTCTGTAACAACACACAGAAGTGTATATATAACAACCTGGATTGCATGTACAAAAGCATATTCTCGGTGCCAATTCCATTTGGAAAAGATCCTTTCCCTGGGACAGCAAATGTCACGGGCAAAAAGTAATTTTGACTGCACTTCTTCTGCCTGACTGCAGTCTGTTGCTTATTTGCTCTTCGTGCAGCCAAGACTCAGCCACCTAAAACCAATCAAATATAGTTCACACAAGGATAAATCACAAGAGACTGACTACTCACCACTGCTCCACTCAAACCAAGTACTAGAAAAAGATACAGTGAAATTGCACAAGATTTTCCCCAGATACATGTATTACACTTACTAGTAAAACAATCACTAAACAGAAGGATCAAGCAAGCACCACAGCTGAAAACTTATTTTCAATAGCTATTTTCAAGAACTCTTTCAAAAGTTTTTTGTTTAATCTGCACAGAGTTGGATGGCAGAAAGCACAGCTCTCAAACTGCAACTACACTGCTGGTACACAGCTGGATTAAAAAGGTAGCCGTGACTTTAACTCACAAGATCCCATTTCTTCTGGAAAGAGAAAGTATGTACACTGCATCTCAGTCAGCAGCTTCAGTACTCTAGGTATTATCACCTGAGTTCTCCTCCAGCATCACTAAAGTGCAAAACATTACAGACAGAACAACTATGTTGAAAAAAAACCACCACAAATATTCCTTTTATAAGACACACACTTCCATTGCCCAGCCTTTCTTAAGAAAACATAAAGACAACTAACAGCAATTACTCATTGATTAAAAACACAGGGAGAAATGTCAGCAACTCTCGTGCAGCTCCTGTTAGCAGCATAAATGCCATAGAAGGCCCACATCAGCCTGCAATTTACTCACATTACCTAAAGGCTTAAATTCACAAGATTATACCTTAAGGCTGTTCCTTCCAATGATTCTGTTTACGGTACAGTCTCCCCAACAGCTGTACTGCAATAAACAGTGGGAAGAGGGACCTTAAAATCCAGCTCTCCAAATCAGTCATCAAGTTTCTTCCTTCAACAGTTATCTTTTTACACAGAGGCACTGTCACACATTCAGACATGAATACCATCCATACCATAAACTAAAGAGTAATTAAATGTGAAAGCCAGTCTCTCAAAATGGAAAATTACTGCAAGGACGTGTCAAGCGAAATGATTCAAAAAAGAAACTTCACTTTATTATGTAGCACTTAAATTAAGTCATTATTCAGGTTATCCTACAAGTCTCACATCCCTTTAGGATTCATTCCTGACAAGGAATCAGTGCAAAAATACAGAGCTAAAGTGAACAACTTCTGAACCCCCACCAGTCAGAATCCCAGTGTGGCTGTGCAGATCTGCAGATATGATGAAACAGCTGCAAATAACGCAGACAAGGAAGCAAAGCAAGGTCAGAGCTCCTCCTTCATCTCATTTCACACTAGCTAAAAAATCAAAAGAAGCAATCTCAAGTCTCTGAAAAACCTTCTATTTATCACTGTCCATTGTTTTTTCAAGCAGAATTTCACAGAATTTTCACTGAATTTCCTCTCAAAATGACAGTCATCTGTTTCAAAGCTGGAAAACATATTCTTCTCTTGATGTCTGTCAGTTCCTCGTTGACATCACTCATGGCACTCAGGCCCAGGATCCTCACTCCAGTGGGCTCCCCGTTTCTCAGTCACAAGCTTAATGAAGTAGCTATGACTTGCATACAGCTCAAGCTTCTCACTGATGTCAATCCACTTCACTACTCCAGCATCATCACCTGCTTCCAGAGGCAAATTATCCATTGTCTCACCTGTTCACGAAAAAAAGAATTAGGACATGCTATAGTATCTTTTCTTCTCGCTTTTTCTTCTCAGATCTAATCAGTTCCCCCTTCCACAACGCTCCTTCACAGGCAGCAACCTTCAACTTCTTCTCAGAGAAAAATTAAATAAGTCGCTCACTGATTCTGTGCCAGAAACCTTTCTCATACTTGTACTATTTTAAGGCAAATCTGAGTGGCAGAGGTGGTGGTAACTCCTTGTCACCACTCTTAGGGGACCATCAGCAGCACGAAAAGTTACTGGAAATCATCAGGACAACACATACTCACTACCCCAAGTTTAGCCAATCCCTCTGCCTTGATTTTTGTTCGTTTGCCTAACATTTGACTGCTGCTTTTCTCAGGTATTATTCTACATGAAAAACTTAATTCTGAAACATATATGCACTTATGAAAAAACAGAATAACTAAAACTTTATTAAAGGCCTCAAAATCAAAAATACTACTTAAGAAGAGATGCAGAAAGGCTTCTGAAATGCTCCAAGGTTTTACTCTATTTCTAAAAAAAGAGTCCCAGGACTTCATAGACGACAACCAAGAAAACGCTTTTAAATTCTGCATTAGAAACAAAACCCAAAGATATAGGATTTCCCCCAGTTCTGGGGGCTGATAAATCAAGGACCAGTGACATGTGAAACTTCACAGCTGGTATCTACTACTCAAAATTCAGTGGAAATGTCACTATATGAAGTCTCTGACTTAACAAGTCAGAAACACCTGACTAGATTGATGTATCTTGCAGGTAAAAAATGAGAGTCCAAGATAACAGATCATTCTAAGAATCTAGTCCCATATTTTACACCTGACTTGCACGTTCCCCAATTTCACTGCCATTCTCAGCTCAACATAGGTCCCAATTTCAAACAAGCACACAAAGTAAAAGGCAACTAAGAGCACACATGGAGATACTCACCTGTTTCATCATGATAGTTCACAGCCTCTGTCTCCATCCAGGCATTATCAGTGTTACGAGGGTCATCCACATATCCTCGGTACACCTAAGGCCCCAAACAAACCAAAATAAGCTCAGCATCACAACAAACAAGGTGGAATCACTAAGATTTTTTTCCTTTCCTCTGACACATTTGCCCTTACAACGTTTTCAACAGTCCCCTCCATTTCCTACACCACAAGAACCTGAGCAACATAAATTATTTTCATTTCAGCTATACTTTCTCAAGTTCCATAACCTGTGAGTTACATGCACAGCTCAAGAGGCTATCACAAGAGACCCAGAACTCACCACAAAGTGTTCCTGGCTGAACAGCTTGTGGAGTTGCTTCTCCAATTTTGCTTTCTCCTCAGGAGATTTCTGCAAAGAGTTCAAGGCCTCCTCCCCAAATTCCCGCCTCAGGGTAGCGCTGATCTTCTCCCCTGGGTCCACCATCCCCTTAGAGGGAGAAAAAGAAAAAAGGTGATTTTTTTTTCAATCCCTCAGATTTCACTTGCTGTAACTCCCAGCTCTTAGTATATTACATCCACCTGCATCATACTCTGGACACAGGAAGAACTGTACAGTCAGCTGTAAAGATCAAGCACATACGCCCTTCAAAACCTGCAGTGGAATCAACTGTGCCTGTATTAAGCAAGACATGGGCAGATTTAAACAGGAATACCACTTTGCAATGCAGAAACATCAGAAGGCATGCCAGCTGATGCCTGGGTAAAGTTAGTTCAAGGAGCATTTCTCCTCACTGCTGCAACACCAGGTCATTCATCAAAAAGCACTCTTCTGTCACACGCATGCCAGTTATTGCCTCACGGCCTCACCAGTGGGGGGAGATGGCAATGTCTCTGGAGCTTTCCCCTTACCCCTGGAATGGCCCACTCCCCACAGTCTCTCCTCTTGATAGCCACAAACTGCAAGATGTTTTTGCCAGTAACTGGATGAGCAACTTTATTGCCACTTCCGTCCCTTTTCCACCTGTAGCAAACGACAAGGGCACAAACACCCACCACTGCCTTCAGTAAAGGATTAAGAACTACCAATAGTTAAAGCATAAAGCTGTCCAAACAAAAATTTAAACAAAAGCAGCATATCCTTGACTTTCAAGGAAGCAACTTGGTAGCAATGGCATCATTCTGAAAAGGGGAAGAACTACAATGCACCAGGATGATTTTTCACAACAGTTCTACCTTCAGCATGGTACTTCCTAACTTGCACCTTTGTTAACTACACAGTCTTTTCTGAATGCTTTGTGTACACACAGATCCTGTTGGCAAAAGTACATTAAAACAAAGCACACGCTGACCAAAAGAGGATCTTAACCACACATCCTCTTATAATACAGTAAGTCAAGTTACTGTTTCTTACATAACAAAAGCAGGCACGTAGCTTTTTATTCCTTTTTTTTTCGCAATTGTGTCATTATGACAGAAAAACCTATTCTTGCAATTTAATTTCACATGCCTCATTTAAGGCCTTTTGGCAGTATAGTATCAAAGTATCACATAATCCTTTCAGTTCTTATATTTGTTTCCGAAGATTCTTCATATAATGTATCTCCATTGAATTATGCTTCCTGGGTTATTTGGTTTTTTTAATGTGCTTTCTCAGCATTTCAGAAGCAATTGTTTGTAATTAGCAGTGAGTCCTTACTCTTTACCATGTGTTCCTCATGTCTGTGTATCTCTCCACTCAGATACCCATATCTGAATGGGCTTACATATAGAGAACACACGCACGAAAGGGCCACAAAAAGTAACAGCCTGTCCAGAGATGCAGAGAAGAAACAAAATGCACTTTTTCTGTACTGCAGGGCATCTTACAGTCACCTGCCCCTTACCTAGTTACGATGGGATCAGCAGCATGGTTTGGTCCCCAGCGCCCCAACAATCCTCTGCCTGTGAGGCCAGTCCTTCCTGCTGGATTTCTGAAATAAATGCCACAGTACACAACTTAAGAGTCCTGAACTGGTTCTAATCAGAAATTAAGCCCAGTTGCACCCTGATCTCTGAGTTAGGACAATGCTATTGTCCCTCTGATCTCTGAGGGCCGGCTGGAATGCAAGGGGGTTTATTTACTGCTAAATTTATATACCCTTGACACAACAGTACACTAAACATATTTATTTCCCCGCATTCAAAAGATGCTCCAAGTATTCTAAAAAAAAATAAAACCAAAAAACCAGTTTTAAGGAAGATTAAATAACAAAAAGGGAAAGGATAGCAACATGCATTCAGTGTCCTCATGGGCTTTAAAAGGCAAGAGACACAGCATGGTTTTCTCCTTCATCAACCTCTTTTTGTGTTTAATAGCACAGGCAAAGGAAAAAGACAAAACAGCTTTGTCATTTTTCAGATCTTGTGTCCTGAGATGGTCCTGATCAGGCATCACTCTCATTATGCACACAATCTTGTCTGAAAATGGAATCTAGTTTCCAAGACTATAGATGCACAGAGTATTCAATTATGTACAAAAGGCAGAAAGAAGAGAAACTATGTTTAGGTGAGATTACCCATCTGTGCTACGCCAGGGTTTGTCAGTGGAAGGAAATACTCTACTCCTCCACCTTAGCACACAAGTGGAACAAAAGCTTCAGAGCCCCACATCTGGTCAAACTGTGCAAACAATTAACCCAACAAACCCTACTATTGACAGTATTAGACCTCCCCTGACTACAGTGCTGCCACCACCACCCTATGTTGTGGCAGTAGTACTGGCTAAACATTTCATGCCTCTCTGCCACAACCTTCTTCCAAGAAGAACTCTGGCTCCGAGGTATCAGTTTTCCTGTCTCTAGGGGAGACTATCTTGGCTTTGTTCTAGCAGGTACCACGTACCAAAACTAACAGACCTGCCGGAGGACTGAAACTACATCACTGAAATAAATATGCAAACAAAAAACCCACACTCACCGGGGTCTCCCATTTTCAACCACATACAAGCCATTCAGACTCTTCCTCTCCACTTCTCCATCTCTCTCATTGAATTTGGGAGAAAAATCTTCATCACTGTAAGGAAAATAATGATTTAATAGAAATATGTTATAAAACACAAAACACCCCTCTGCCCCCCAAAACCATCAGACTGGCAAAACCCATTTGACCAATGAGCAGTTTTTACCAGAATTTGTGTTGCAGGCCCTCCTTTTTCTTTATATAAAATCTCAACTTTTATTCATGACAGTTTCCTAGTATTTAGTTCTGCAGGAAGAATGCAGAACTAAAGTATTTAACAGCATATCTCCCTAAATTTTCATTTAGACAGAATGTTTCAAAGGTATTCCTGTTAAATTTAGAATCATAGAATCACAGAATTTTTTTCAGCTGGAAAAGACCTTGAAGCTTACTCAGTCCAACCACTAACCCAGCACTGCCAAGCCCACCACTAAACCATGTCCCCAAGTGCCACATCTACATGTCTTTTAAATACCCACAGGGATGGTGACTCAACCACTTCCCTGGGCAGCCTGTTCCAATGCTTGATAAACCTTTTGGTGAAGAAATTTTTCCTAATATCCCAACTAAACCCCCTCTGGCAAAACGTAAGGCTATTTCCTCCTATCCTATCCCTTGTTATTTGGGAGAAGAGACTGACATCCGCCTTGCTACAACCTCCTTTCAGGTTGTAGAGCGAAAAGGATCTCCTGAGCCTCCTTTTCTCCTTTTCTCCAGCTCCCTCGGCTGTTCCTCACCAGACTTGTGCTCCAGAACCTTCCCCAGCTCCATTGCCCTTCCCTGGACACACCCCAGCACCTCAATGTCTTTCTTGTAGTGAGGGGCCCAAACTGAACATAGGATTTGGGGTGCAGCCTCACCAGTGCCAAGTACAAGGGGACAATCATTGCCCTGGTCCCGCTGGCCACACTATTCCTGATCCAGGCCAGGATGCCATTGGCCTTCTTGGCCACTGCTGGCTTATGTTCAGCTGCTGTCAACCAGCACCCTCAGGTCTTTTTCTGCTGGGCAGCTTTCCAACTCTTCCCCAGTCTGTAGTGCTACATGGAGCTGTTGTGATCCAAGTGCGGGATCCAGCACTTCACCTTATTGAACCTCATCCAATTGGCCTTGGCCCATTTATCCAGCCTGTCCAGGTCTCTCTGCAGAGCCTTCCTACCCTCCAACAGATAAACAATCTGCCACAACTTGGTGTCACCCACAAAGTGACCGAGGGTGCGCTCGATCACCTTGTCCAGATCATCAATACAGATACTAAACAGAACTGGCCTCAGTCCTGATTTCAAAATTTTTAAAGTATTGCTAACACCTACTAAAAGATTACCCGACACCGTCACAACTTGCCTTGGCAGAACATCAGCACACCTGTGGAGTCTGAGGATTGCCTTGTAATCAGCAGAATATTAAACCCCACTAAGAGTAAACAGGAGCACATGTTCACACAGCACTGGGGGACAAGGAAGGTAAGGCTGAAACCTCAAAAGCCTACACAGGTGTGCATACATAGGAATCATCTTTTCACATTTATCACAAGTTACACCAGATGCATGCATTTAACTTTCTAGCCAAGAAGCATACGGCATTTCTTGAGAGGAGAGTATTCACAGAATCAATAAAAATGAATACATATAGTCAAAAAACTCACAGCAGTTACAGTCATGCATTCAACCTGTCATATTTCCTGAGTCAGAGCACTCAAGAACGGCAATTCTACTTTCTTTTCTTCTGTTGCATTCAATCCATGAGCAAACAAGTATATGATCAAAATACTGTCCCAAATTCTTAAGGAGAATTAGGAAATTTTTATTTAGCTCACAACATAGAGAAACACTCCACAGCATCAACAGCTCAGTAAAATCATGGGTCAAAGACCTTCACAGCTAACCCAAACAACTCAGTTCTCTAACCAACACTTTTCTTAGACTTGACTTTCACACATCACTGCAGAATCAAACATCACTTAAGCTGATGATCTTCTTAACTCAGGTCATCACTATTCCCTGCTTCCATGTTCACAGAAGAAAAGAGCCACCATTTCCACTCACTTGATTTGGGGATCTGCCCAACTGGGTCCGGACAAAACAGACTTTGCAGTGTACTCCACGGGATTATAATCTTTCCATTCCGTCAACCAGCCCACTTTATCTTCAGGAACCTGGCTACGCTCAACGTGTGATCCTGGATACGGGGAGGTGAGAGCTTTGCTGTGGTAGAACTTAACATTGTAACTGTTGAACATGTTCACAGGATGAAGATGGGACCAACAGTTTGCAGATGAGTTACTGAAAAATAAACAACAAAAAAAAAGAAATATAGCATCTCATTCATTAGGCTTTAACCTGTAATCTAATACCAGATCTGCAGGGTACATGACAGCAAGCGGAATAGACCCAGCTCTTTCCAGAAGACAGTTCTCAGTAATATATCACTCCTTCTTTCAGTGATGTACCATACTAAATGTATGCAGGACCAACAAGTCTGAATTTTATCATCAGTTACTTGAAGCAGAAGATACTCTATTAAATACACATGAAGACTTAACAGCATGAGGAAAAGCTGAAAACTAGAATTGCCATCATAGGCTGTGTGTAACAGTGACTAGTTTGTGAAAAGTTATGGGGCTTTTATCAATAAAGAATCACTTCCTCTATATAAGGAAATATACTTCCTCTGCAAAAGAGGTTTTAGATTTTAACCACCTAATATCTGAGCAAAGTGATGATGGGACTAATGAGTTTCGGATAAAAAAGAAAAAAACCCTACTCATACATTATTTACCCTGGTATTTCAACCCAGATGTGAATATTAGATTATAACCAGCAAAACAGGCCATGCTTTTTCAAAAACAACAGTTCCAGTGCCAAACACCTCAGATGCTGTGAAAATCCTCAGGTGCATCTGGGAGAGGAGGTTCTGCTTCTCACTGAAGCTGAGAGTTCATTGGCACAAGTACAGGACGAGTCACGTTCACTGCTGAGCTGATGTTCTCAAAAGCACAATTCACAGAATCAATTAGGTAGGAAAAGATCTCTGAAATCGAGTCCAACCTCTGACCAAACACCACCATGTCAACTAGACCATGTGCCACGTCCAGTCTTTCCCTAAACACCTCCAGGGACAGTGACTCCACCACCGCCCTGGGCATCCCATTCCAACGCCTGAAGACCCTTTCTGTGAAGAAATTCCTCCTAATATCCAACTCAGAAAACACCTGAAGTTCAACAAACCCTTAGCAGAGATGTGGAAAAGGTTAATATTCCTTTTGCATTTTTCAGGAACTCCATCACTTCAAAGGACAGGCCGGTTTGCGTTTCTGCCGCGTCCGAAAGGGACACCCCTCAGCGCCATCGCACGCCCCGCGCCGAGCTCCCCCTGCGCTGGTAGGGGGCGGAAGGCAGCCCCGGGATAGAGGGCAGCCCCGGGATAGAGGGCAGCCCCGGGATAGAGGGCAGCCCCGGGATCTCGGCCCGGCCGTGCGGCGGCTGCTCCCCGCACAACAAGGCACCGACCTCCGGCAGCGACACGGGCCGCGGCCCGGCTCCCCCGCGCACAGCCCGCGGTACCTGTGTGCCGGGCGGCGCTGGGCAGCGCTCCGGGCCGACAGCACCACGGACAATGAGAGCACGGCCACCGCCCGCCGCAGGGACCCGGCCGGCAGCGGCATCGGCGGCGCCTCCGCGGCCCCACCGCGGCGGGAGCGAGCCCCGCCTCAGCCTCGGCCCCGCGGCCGGGAATGGGACTCTGCGCCGCGCCCGGGATGGGAGCGCTGCGACCGGCGGTCAGGGACGCCGCTCCAGGACACCGCTCCGGGACACCGCTCCTTCCCAGCTCCTACCCCCGGGCCGGGAAGGAGCCGCCCGCCGGCCCCGGTACAAGCTCACCCCGCACTGGGCGGAGCGGCGCCAGTGACGAACGCCCCGCACCGGGACTGTCTGGGATGGAGCTCGTTCCCTACGGTGCTAGGCTGGGCACTGGTACCTAGGAAGGGGGCCGGGAACACAGCAGTGTTTTGGCTACTGCAGAGCACCGCTCCCACAGTACCAGCGCTGTCTCTCCAACATTCCGCCGGCCAAGAGCAGGCGCGAGGTGGGGAACATCCTGGGAGGGGACACCGCGAGGCCAGCTGACCCAAACTAACCAAAGGGATGCTCCATGCCGCGTGACGTCACTCAGATATGAATACTAAAAAAAAAAAAAAAAAAAAGGAGGAGGAGGAGGAAGAGGAGGGCATTTGCTATTTACAAAGTTCGCCTTCCGGAGCGACCCCGACGTGTGCCGAAGCCCTGCTTCCCGGGATGTGGCCGGACACCGCCTGATCATGGGAAACAGAGAATAATTTTTATTTTTTTTTTCCCCCCCTCTTTGCTTGTGCGTGCGCAAACTTTCGATTTTACTTCAGTAAACCGCTTTGTCTCAACCTACGGGTCGCTTTCCGTGTTATTCTCCATCCCTTGCCCGGCCGGGAAGCGGGAATGACAGAGCGCCTTGGCGACAACCGACCGCGCTCCAGCCCCCACCCACCCCGGCCCGCGGCTCGGCCCCGCCCCCCCGGCCCCGCCCCCGGACGCGCCCCCGCGCTCTCATTGGACGCTGCACCGCTGGGGGCGGAGCCTCCCGGGCCGTGGGCCGGGCGGGGGCGGAGGGACCCCGGAGCAGTTCGGGCAGCGAAGGAGCCTCGGGAGAACCATGAACCTGTTCCTGGAGCTTCTCCTGTTTCTGGCCACGCTCGTCTGCTCCTACCTGGAGGCTTTCGTGAAGCTGTTTGTCCCCGTGAGGAGGAAGTCTGTCAGCGGAGAGCT
>NW_020884908.1:6256196-6282483 GCF_003945725.1 Corapipo altera
AGCAAGTTTGCTGCAGTTGGATTTCATAAAGCTCTGACAGAGGAACTGTCTACACTGGGAAAGGACGGAATAAAAACCACGTGCCTTTGTCCGGTTTTTATAAACACTGGATTTGTCAAAAACCCCAGTACAAGGTAACTCAATGCTCTGTGTTCCTGTCTTTCCTTCTTTGCACCAGGGCACTGCATAATATCCCCAGCTTCAGGCCTTCTATTCCAACTGACTGTATAATAACAGTGTGTATAATTGTCTAAAGAAGTGTCCTTTAACCCACATAATGGCTGCATTTGAATTACCTGAGTTTGTGCATATGTGAAGCATCCCTGTGAAGCTTGTACCACCCCTTTCTACCACCACAGTTCTTACATGTGTGCTTTCCTTTGCAGGCTTGGAAAGATTTTGGAGATTGAAGAGGTTGTAGAGGCTCTGATGGAAGGAATAGTGACCAACCAGAAAATGGTTTTTGTTCCATCAAATCAGAGTGTTGCTTTACTGCTTGAAAGGTAAGTATTAAAAAAAAAAGTACCAACAAGTATCAACTATAACTTGCTAAGTGCACCACCCTCAAACTTGTAAAATCTGATTAAGTTATTTTAGAACACATCACAAGGTAACTAATAATGCAGTGGTTCTTTCTAGTGACAACAGCAGATGTCATACACAGTTATTTTTTTGAGCCCTCTCGTAGGTCCTTCTAATCCACTTGCTGCAGATAACTGTTCTCAGTGGAGAGCTCAACTGCCCTACAAGCCAGTAAGGAAGGGGAGGGAGAACAAGAGAACAGTTTTTCTTCACAGATTGCTATTTCCCTCCTGGAAATACCACATTCTCTGAAATAGCACCCCCAGTGCAGTTCCAAAAAGAGCTGAGGACCTGCTGCTTATTAGTGTTTGTTTCTTCATATCAACACCAAAGATTGAGGCCACGGAGGCTGGAAAATTGCTTTAAAATGGCTCCATTCTTAGCTCTCCTATGTAAAGCAAGATTTTTCCTCTCACACGTCTTTAATATCCAGTGTAGCCGCTCTGCTGAGGAGGTGTTTTCATCAGAGCTCAGGTTCCAAACCTAGAATTAACATCAGAACAACTAAATTTAGTTTTCAGTTATCTTCTACAGTATCTCATGAAACTCTTAGTAATTTATTGTTTGCAAAAGCCAGCAAACTTGGGCCTAACCCTAAATTTCTTTTTATGAGGAAGTGTAAAGATGTTTGGGTTTGGTTTTTTTTCCTCTCAGGAATTTCCAGATTAACCAGATAATATTTTGAAAGCAAAGACAAAGAAAATGCACATGTCTGTGTTCAATATGAAAAGTTCCTGGATTCTGCAGCAATATTGCAGCCTAAATCATGTCCAGTGCACACCTGTCCCAGAATTGTCATAAAAGGAGATGGGTGGGATTGGAGGTAAAACTAGCTGGAGATTGATGAGGGCTACATATGCTTTGGAAATAATGCCCAGTTTAAGACTTAGTCCGTGTCTGTGCATTCTGCTCCCAGACCACTCTTCCCTTACCTGCAGTACCCCTTTTTCCTATCATTTAAGTTTTTCTTATCCCACATTTAATTTCATGTTATTACCTCTTTCAGAGTGTTTCCAGAACGTGCCCTGAATGTTCTGAAGAAGATGACCGATGTCAAGTTTGATGCAATCATTGGGCAGGGAAGCACCCAGTGAAAAGCAAGAATTGATTCTCGTTTTGCAGTGGCACGAGTGAAAACAGAACAGGGTAGTTCAGCTGGTTTGATACAGAACTAAGACAGGTGCTTCCAGGCCACCATTTCCAAGCACACAGAAGGGTTTATCCCACACCTGCAGCAGGAACACACCTGCATAATGTGGAGTGTTAGCTAAGCAGAGGTGCAGCTCTAAAAGTCTAAAGGACTGCTTTGAGTGTACATCACATTGCCTCTGTCTCGTAGTGTTGAGGCAGACAGGAATTCCCACAAAGCCTGTATTTGGGACAGCACAGCTGCCTATTTGAGTGCCAAGATTGCTTGGGAGTATGTTAATCTGGACACATCCCTGAGCAAAGCTGTCTTGCAAGAAGGAATTTATACAGCAGGTGGGTGGCCTGTTTCACCTCAATTTATATTTTTATATGCACAATGAATTTCACATACTTTTGTAGCAAGTACCTGAAACAATATAGGTGTGTATGTTATATAATACCTAATTACATCAATTATCAATTATGAATGAGCACCATCAATATGCCTTTATATGAATAAATACAGTTCTCTAACACAAAGAACATGAAGTGTCTCTCAGCAATGAAAATCATAAGCACATCCTAGAGGTGCATTTAAGATGTGGTATCAAGTAATACACCTTTCCCTGTATCATTTCTCACACTGCTCATCTGCAGTTCCCAGACACCTTTAAAACACTTCCCCATGGCAAGAGCACAGTATTTCTCTACAAATTGCTGGGTGCTCTCCTGCATTTCATGCATGCAGGAGAATGTGATTTGTTATGTGAGAACACAGACCAAGTTGGATGGTTTTCCTCTTTACATTACAAGGCAATGAATCCAACTAATGAAAATTCTGCAGTCTGTCTGTGTCAGTATTCATAAGTCAGACTCGTGTTATTAAAGAAAAGAGCAAGGTTATGCTGAGCCAGGAAAGCCTTCGTTTGCATGCAGCAGGTGAGTTTAAGTTGAACTCCACTCATGAAAACTCCTGAATACGTCTTCATTTCAACTGATTAACATGTCACAGCACAAAGTTAAACCCCTACAGGCACTGGATAACACATGCGCCTCCATATACCTCTTTTCCATCCATGTCTTCCAACATGTGTACCAGGCTGAGGGTTTATGTTTTCCACTCCTACGAAATGCTGCCTTGCTACTGGAGGAAGTGCTGCAGCAACAACATCCCTGTGTAATCTTGGACTTTAATTCCCAGCTGTGCTGTGCCCCTTCCAGGTGCAGAGAAGCAGTGGAGTAGGGACTCTCGGCAGGTGAAGGCACGCCAGGTGCTGGGGGCAAGGCGGGCATCACACCAATGTGACACCACCCCACTGCTGCCGGGTAAAGACAGCAGAGCAGATGCTGCAATGGTGGAAGGGTCAGCCAGAGCCTGCCAACCACCAGGCCAGGCTGCAAGGGATGAGGCAGGTCCCGTGGTCACACCAGGAAGTCACGTCAGGATCAGTGAGGTACAGGGCCAGGCATGGCACACCACCAGCACAGCTCACACAAGGGCTGGGGCCAAGGCCAGGGCTTAAAGGTGGGTGCCAGGGAAGAGGGTACACGGGAAAAGGCTCCAGATGAGCCTTCGCTCAGCTCCTCATGACAAGCCAGTGGCCTGATCTGATGGGACCCACCTTGACCAGGAGGTTAACCCCTCAAAGGCCTTCAGCCTGTGGTACAAGAGAGCAGCACCTGATGAAACATGGGTCAAAGACCCCTTTGGAGCACAGATTATCTGTGCACCTACTTGTGCAACTCCCAGCCACTGCAGGGACTTGCTGGCTCACAGCCATCTGAGGGAGGCCTGAATATGCTGCCACCTTTGGCACAGTTGGAATCCATGCTCACCTGAGGATTTCTTGTTGTCCTGTAAACAGGTTCTTCACAAAAGGGAGACCCCTCAGCATCCAGCTCCTCCTGCTCTTAGTTGGCAACATGTAAAAGTTTGTGCTGCCATCAGCACAAACAGTGGCTAAATGTGCTAAATGAAACAAAAATAGTTCCCATTTTCTTCATGGAACATTCATGTAACAAGACACTCAGGGTGTGTCAAAGCACGAGTTCCCAGGTTTGGATCTTTTGCTTCATAGTGGAGAATTCCCAAGACAGAAAAAGAAAGGAAGGGTAGCAAATTTCAGAGAATTAAAAACCTCAAAAGGTTAAAAGTAAATTAAGGAATGTTAGACGTGGTTTGTATTTAAAACCAAGACCCTCCAAATCCCAAATCTGAGAACAGCAATTTAATGTCCTTTTCTACTCTGAAAGAAGTTTTTCATTTTGTCCAGCTTTTATTTGAGCTCTTGCTGAGAGGGCTGGCCTGTCACAACAGAGAGTCACTTGGTCTTCTAAATGTTGCTTGAGTTTCCAAGGCTTCTGCTTTGCATAAAGAAAGAGACAAACAGCAAGGAGTTAAGTCTTTATCTCCTGACCACCAGTGACAGAACTGATTCATCGAGCCTCTCAGGCTCCTCAGTTTTCTTTCACAACAGAAAACTGAAGCTTATTCCAAACTCTGGTTTATTACTGGTGCCCAGCAGGAGGCTATGTGAGCAAGCTTCATATAGCCACCTACAGCTAAACATCAAATTTGAAGAGTGGTACCTCACACCCTGCCTTAAGGAGTTATTAGGAGTTATGAGTCAGGTTAGTGACTCTGGCCTTATGCTGTGCCTCCTGCTGAGGTATCTCTTGAAGTCAATGCTTCTATGCCCTCCCTGCCTCCTCTGCCTTGGCCAGCACTGACTGGAGCCCTGTGCCAGGAAAATGACAGCACCGCTGAGCCATGCAATTAGGGTCTGGCCCAAATGCTGATGTATTAATTAAGCAGAGAATGAAGTTCCAAGAGGAAAGGAAGAAGTGCCTAGCTTGGAATGTCTCTGCTGCAGCTGACCCAGTCTCCTGCAGACACGATGAACAACAGTTCAGCTAAAAGCACCACAATGTTGGTTAGAGGCCTGTGGAACTCCTTCCCCAGCTCTTCCAGCTGTTCCAGTTTCAGAAAGCACAAGAGAGTCAGGAGCCCACAGGGATTTTATGTGCCAGGTGCACTATGTCCTCCCTGAGCTGCTGCACCCAGTGTGCAGATGCCAGAGCTGGGACTACCCTGCTGGCTGACAGAGGCTCTGTCCCCCAGTGCTGGAGGCATGAAGGTGAACTATTGGTATCATAAACCCTATAGCTCTGTTTGGAAGCTATATAGCCAGGCACCACTCATGTACTGTTTTGCAGTCATCCATACTGCTGAAATGTTAGCTGGATTCCTGGCGCAGTCGTGGCCCATAACTCTATCTGGCAGCAAACGCTCCAGCATATTGTGGGGGCAGTGCATCCCTGGATACAGGGCTGCTGGGCAGGCAGCGTGGGTGAAACCATATGCTTTGCAAGAGAAGTGGAAGTTTATGGACACAGAAGCCTTTTGAGGACATCATCCAAATCAACAGTGAATAAAACAAAGGAGCAGCTGTGATAGTTTCCCTTTGTCCACTACAAATGTTCACTGACAGGTCTGAGACTCGAGAGACTCATTATTAGGGGGAAGAACAACATTTAACAACAATATTTAATGATCATAATTACTGTGTTCATCGTGATAGGTAAAATTTTCAAGAGACACTTAAGTGGCTTCAGCTCATCTCGGCCACATCTAGTCTTACAGAATTTCCAATGGCATGGATTAAAGCTTCCCACAGCACTGCCACCTGACCTCTCTCTTCAGCAAAGTCTGAGAGTACTTCTTCGAAGACTGGCTCTGCTGCATTTTTCTAAAGTCCTTGAATCCTGCTCAGAATGTTAAGAGAATCATCTCAACCCATGTTTCTTGCCACAAGCCTAGGCCACTTACAAGTGAAAATCATGGCTGTACATCTTATTGCCACTGTCTGCTCGCACTGAGGCCCCAGCCTCGTGGGGGGGGGCAATACTCACAGGGTTATAATGCTTGCAGGTAATGCCAATATGCATAAAATACAGGCAGTTTTAGGCAGCATTTCAGAACACGGATTTCCAAATGCAGAGAACCTCCTGAGTCCAGCAGTTTAATGAAACTGAACTTTTGTATTGTTTTGTGGGTTTTTTTCTACTGCTCCACTGAAATTAAGCATCTGAGATCACTGGTGGTTCACAGTGTTGCAAAACTGTCTGCAGAATTCCAATCTGACTCAAATTGTCAGTACCCTCAACTTTCCAGATTATTTCACTCTGCATCCAGTATCTGACCATGCAGGTTTCTCTTTACCAAGTAGGTCTTTTGCTTTGTTTGAAGTCACCACTAAGTTTTACTGCAAAACCACTATCAGACTATTAATAAGCTTACATTTATCCAAGAAGCCAGGTGTTAGTAGGAGTAAACTTGCTCTCCTGCAAACTACTTCCCCTCTGTGTACTCAGCCTTTTCACAGCTGGTAGCTGATCATTTTCAAAGACATCACAATCAAAAATGTTTTTCAAGAAATATCAGCACACTAATTATGAGCGGCTGTTAGTTACAGCTAACACAGCGATGTTACTCCTGAGATTCAAGTGAATATCTCTGACGAGGACTCTGCAGATACTCTGTAAAGGAGACTCCTTTAATATATGTCAGTTGTAATGGTTGTGACATTAGGAATGAGTGACAGCCATTTAGACGCAACATTTTATGAACATAGTTTATACTCAGTGTTCACATGTTCACTCTCCGGATAAAGAATTCCTGACTCACAAGGATTACTTTGTTCCTAATCCAAAATACATATGGTTAATCAGTAACCAACCTAGGGGCAGGAGCCACCGTAGCTCACTTCGTGCTCTCTCTCCTCAGCAGCAAGGAATAGAGAAAAGGGAAGAAACGTGCCAAACAGAGGTGTGTTCTCCTTTAGCAGGATGACCTAAGTCCACGCATACCACAGGCCTAGAGATAAGAAAGCAGCAGCACAGATTTTTTCAGATAGTTATTTTTCAAGCCATGGATTGTTTCAATTTTGCCCTGTCACACACAACGCTGTTTTTACATCTGCAGCCTCAGAAGTCATGAAACTTGGGACGCTCTGTACACAGTTACATTAAGCACATTAAGTGCTTAAAACCATAATATGGATCACAGGCAGACAAATCCTAAAGCATGATCCTCAAAAATCTAAAGCCAATTTTAGATAGCGCCTGTACTGTGCAGTGCTGAGCTACCAAAGGCACTGAGAAAGAGATGTTTTGCATGTATGGATAGCCCCACGATTATCTGCTACCCTGGAGCCTGGCAGTGGTACAGCTGTGTCAGTGCTGTTCTGCAGTAACAAGTTTGGGAAAGGGATTGTTCTTCATTCATCAGCTAACCCAGGATCTCTGGATGATGCCAAGTGACATGGTGCAAACTTCTGCTCAGTGTATGACACCTCCTTGGCAAGACAAAACTACCTGGCATTCAGTCTCTATTCAAAGCCTCCTCAAGACAGGTGTTTATGCTCCTGTGTCTCTCACCTTGTAGGCATATCTGACACACACTGATTTAGCTGAGCTCAGCACACAAAGCCACAGTCACTCAACACCCAAAGATCCTTTTCACCCAAGCTTATGTCCTGTCTCTGAGCTGCCAGGTCATGATTTGTCTTTTGGATCAGGTGAACTTCTTTTTTCCTTCTAAAATGGGTGAAAAAAACCCACCAAATCCACCCACCCACCTAAAAATCCAGCTATATAATTTTTCATAATTGGCCCTCTTTTTTTTTTTAGAATTGTTACAATCAGGGAATAGCAATATTTTTAAATTAATTGCCTTTACAGCAAGGAGGTAAAGTATTAAAGTCTCATAAATCTCTTAAAGCACATTCACCAACAAAGTAGCTTAGCAACCATCCAGGCTTAATTCTTTTGTGGTAAATTATTTCAAATGATCATTAGTCCTGCTACAAACCCTTGAATTCCATAGGCTCTGCATTGCCTAACTTCAGACACAGTCCAAATCTTGGGAGCCTGAGGTCCCTCTCACTACTCATATGCTTCATGCAGCATAGTACACACATTTCTGTATTCTTACGTTATTGTTGCAGAGTTAAGGAGATGGCTAAATAAACTTAATTAAATACATTGGGAGATTAATCAGATTTCCACTTCCTAAAAGATTGCACCAACCAGTGCAATTTTAACTGCATTTTCTAGAAAACGTATTCTGATTCTACAATTGCTAGTCCAATGAGCCACTATAGTTTTAAACTCATGTCTTTAGGAGAACCCATTCAAATTGTTATTTTACATTTACTAACAAAACAGAGGAAAAGCTTTGACTAGAACAGTCACAATAGATCACCAGGAATCCAAAGTCTCCCAACATTCAGGAAAAGGTAACTTCTTTCTGTCATTAGAGATTATACCTCACCCATGGGAATCACTACTTGCAATGACTTAGTCGATATAAGTATCTGAGGGCAGGACCCAGCACTCCGATGAATCCAGTGGCAGCAAAACGAAACAATGGCATCTTTGTGGGTTGAAGGCCTGATCAAACTATTACTGAAGTCAATGGGAGCCTTTTTGGTGGTTTCCAGGGGTATTGGATGAGAGCCACAACACATTACAAGCAGTATCACTAACTCTCAAAGTCAGAAATAAGAGCACAAAGGCATTAGTTTCTCATTCGGAATAGCAGTCTGCCCACTGACTCCTCCTACCTTTCCACAGAGCAGAGGGACAAACTTCCCTCATCCCCAGCACTCATCTTGGGAAACTGCAGGTAAGATTTCCTCCCTTGACACTTCTTAAGTGTCAAGCTTTCATCTTGAAGAGAACCCATCTGGAAAACTAAAGCTGCTGCCAGGCTGGACATTGTGGCATATGATGTAGAAACTCATTCTCTATGAGGCCAACAGAGAATAAAAGAGTGCATTGTGACAGAAAGGAAGGAGGAATCTGCAAAAAACAAGTCTGTATGGGTCGCTTTGTCTCATCACAGCCTTCAGGAAACTGCTCATGGACAGCAGCATCTCTGCCACATACATACAGGTTAGTAGCTTTCGAACACATGGGTGGATTTGGGGAGGATTCCTTGGGTTTTTGTGTTCAGAAAAATAGCCACTAAAACACTGCTGAACAGGAATTTTCTGAGATGTATTTGTGCAAACCCTAAAATGTGCTGGGTTGATCAGAATTAGTGCAGTTTTGATAAGCACACCATATAATCAATTCAGCTGTTTGCTACTGAATATTTGCTCATGCTGACCTCTATGAGATAAATGGCACAGGGGTGTGGAACATTAACCCAAGCCCACTATACTGATACATTTTAGATAATAACAATGATTCCCATATTCTTTATGGATAGTTTTCTGGCTCTTTCTCAAACAGGTCAGGTCCAATAGCAGTGTTAGTTGGACATTTTTGCCTTTAAGGGTTCCAAAATAAATGTGCATCTCCTCCTAAACACAGTATATGTGTATTCTGTGTGGAACTGTAAACCTCCAGCCATTCATTCTCAGATAACCGCAGATTTATAAAACACCTTCCTGCTTTTCAGCAGAATTGTGTTGGATTCAGGAAAAAAGGAAATCCTAGAATTATTATGCACATCTGTAGGGGTAAGCTTGGCATGCACTGTGAGTCCAGCTTTCAACACTGCAGTATGGAACTGGAAAATCTAATGAGCTATTTAGCTGTGGGGCTGGAGGTGGAGGGCATTTTCAGTTCACAAGCTGTGCTTGCTTTTGTGCAAGGAAGACTCTGTGCTTCCCAGGGCATGTATTTCTTTAATAAGGTCTTTATTTGATTTTATCAGGCTGTAAAACATTCTTGACCAACTCTTTTCAAGCTCTCAAGTCAAGCTTTAAGCAAAGTGGGATGAAGACTTGCCATTATTGCTCCACAGGCACAGAGGGGCACTACAAAGAAAGAGACTGAATTAAGCCAGGGGGAAAGTGTGTAATGAGGAAATGTATTCTGGCACTGGAGAGGGTGTAGGTATCTCTCTGCATGAGACATGTATATATACGCTGTAGAGACCAGAGCTGGTGGACAGGTGGGGAGAAAGGAGCTGGTATAGCCTTTCCCTCTCCCTGTTACATCCTTCTCTCTCTGAAGTGATAGAGAACAGTTCCTGGAAAATCTGAAGCAGAATCACTCTGATCTGTATTACAGAATATTCTGACTTGGAAGGGACCCACAAGGATCATCAAGTTGTGATAAATACAAACCCAGAGTCACTTGATTTGCAATTAGAATTTATTACATGATAAAAGCAAATTCAGTGCTGGGTGATCAGGGAGGGGTTTCAACAACTCCCAATGCCTGTCACACTCAAAGAAGACAGTTGTTCTACATTTATTTCCAACTAATTCATGAATATTCATTATACATGAGCATTACACATTATTAAGTCATACATTCAACAGATTTTTTTCTTAGACAAGAATATTATCTATAAGTATCCATAATATATTGTCAAGTCAGACATTCAGCAGATGTTTGCTTGTTATCTATATAAAGTTATAAATTTTTAAGAAAGGTGCTATTATCTAGCTAACTAAACAAAATTTCTTCACTATAAATCTTACCCAAGGTAAAGGGGAGGTAACTTGTTTTATCTCTTCACAGGGGACCAATTAAGTTTTACGATTTGTTTTTCTTTTCTCTCTCCAGGTCAATCGTGACCTTACACGATTTTCTTTTAATTAGCCCGAATCATTTTCTCAGTTTATCACAAAGTCCAACTCTTGGCCCTGCACAGGACATCTCCAAGAATCCCATATGTGCCTGAGAGTGTTGTCCAAACGCTTCTTGAAGCAGCAGGCTTGGTGCTGTGACCACTCCCCTGGGGAGACTGTTCTAGTGCCCAACCACCCCCTGGGTGAAGAACCTTTTTCTGATATTCAACCTAAACCTCCCGTGACACAATTTCAGGCCATTCCCTTGGGTGCTGTCACTGTTTCCCCCAGAGCAGAGATCAGTGCCTGCCCATCCTCTTCCCCTCACAAGGAGGTTGTAACTGCAGTGAGGTCTCCCCTCTTCTCAAGGCTGAACAGACCAAGTGCCCTCAGCTGCTCCTCTTATGGCTCCCCCTCAAAGAAGGGGGAAGATTATTCCCGAGGAGATTACACTAGTTGGGGGTACGGGGTAAGGGTATTTCTCAGGAATTGCTCTGCCTCTTTCTGCTTCCCATCGAAGGGCAGCTTTTTTACGCGCCAAAAGGAAAGGAGATAAGCATTGAACCAGAGAAGGGAAACATGGTGGTGAGAGAACCCCAAGCCAACAGGATCATTTTCGCTGTGGAAACTGTCCCGCCCCGGGTGCCCCTGGGGCACGTGCTCCAGCGGCACTCAGGTGTCTTTATTCGCGTGCCAGTTTTGCGTTCTGTTTCCCGACGGGCCTGGAAAGTCTTGTTTTCCGCACTCAACGCCCAGCGAGGACAGTGGACCCTCCATTCCCCTCACGGGGCTCTGGGCGGGCCGGGAAGGCTGGAATCTCTCACCCCCCTCCACGTTCCCCCCCTCACCCCGCGGCGCATGCGCGGGGCGCGCCCCCTGGCGGCGGGCGGGCGGGCGCTCCGCCAGACCCGCCGCGGCGGCGGCAGCGGCAGCAGCGCAGGTGAGCGGGGCGGGCAGCGGGCGGGCAGCGAGGCGGCCTCGGGGGGTCCCGGCTCCTACCTCCCACCTCCCGTTCTTCCCCCGCGGCGAGAGGGCTGCAGCCCCTTCCCGGGCCCTTCCCCCACCGCCCCTCGTACCGCGCCCGCCGCCATGGCGGCTCCCCTGCCCTTATGTAACGCGCCCCCTGCCCTCGGGTTCCCCTCAGGTGTCCCCGGGCGCCGCCTCGGCGCAGGAGGTGCCGCGGTTGTTCCCCGTCCTCGCAGCTCCCGCGGGGTCTCACCCCTCGGGCACCGCCGCCGGGGCGGGACGGACCGGGGCCGCTCCCGGGAGGGCCGCTCCCGGCGGCGGGGAGCGAAGCCGAGCCATTCCGATTAACCTGCAGTCGCTACCAGGACTGGGCTGTGCCCCGGGCAGCGCAGGGGCGGCCCCGCTGCCCGGGGTGGGCTCTGCTCGGCGTCAGGGGGCTTGTTTGTGCTGCCGTGGAGCCCTCAGAGAGAGCCGTCTCTGCCACACGGTTCGAGAAGGAGACAAAAATTAATTAAAAAAATTAACTGAGCCAGGATTCCACGCGTTTCGAGACGCTCCATTTAGAGACCACAGCCCGAGGATCTGGTGCCCTGGCCGGCTCCCTGTTGACACCTTGTAAGGGATAACGAGCCGCTTAGCTTACTCCAAACCAAATATTTCTTGTGTTAAAACCAGCGAGAAATTGCCTGTTGGTACTGGGGAGAGCCTCAGGAGTTCCCAGCCTCTCCTTGCTTCTCAAATAAATGAGAATTTCAGATGTCTCAGCTCCTTTAACTCTTGATGTTGCCTGCCTCACTTTCCTTTCTGCTTTGATCGGTTCCACCTTCCCTTCTCCACTCAAGCCATTTGCTTGACGGATGCTGAGAGGTATCAGTTAATCAGATTCTTATCCATAAGAGCAGGTACTATCCAAAAGGAAGTAGTTCACAAACTTAGTAGGGTCTCCTAGTTCATATGATCTCGATGTCTCAGTTGGTTAGGGCACAGTGCTAATAATGCCAGGGGTGTGGGTTTGACCCCTTTAGGGGCCGTTCACTTAAAAGTTGGACTCGACGATCCTTGTGGGTCCCTTCCAACTCGGAATATTCTGTGATCTGTGTTACCTCCTTTGCCTAAGTCATTCCTACATATCCTGCAGTTGAAAGAGTTAAAAACCTCAGGGATACCTGGCTTTCTGTGCCTGTTGCAAAGGCTTCTGGAAGCGCAGACAAGAAACAAATCACACGCGTGACTATAGAAAAGTACCACAGCAGGTAAAATAGCTCATCAAATGTTAAACTAAAACCACAACAGGCCTGTCACGTGTGGCTTTGGTTGCTTGTAATGTAGGTGACGCTGCAAAAGGCTCAGACACCTTCTGTAAGCAGCTGGGTCTGAGGTTTTTGAGTCAGTTTATGCTGATTCCCCTGTAATCTCTGTGTGAACTCTTGTGCTATGGAAGACGTGTCTGTGTTGTTACATGGCAAGACTGTGCCTGGGGTTTCTGTGCAGTGTACTCATGACCTCGTTTGTTTTATAAATTGTTAGCAGCATGTCAGTAGCCTGGCATCCAGTCTTCTAGTTGACCATTTGTTTGTAAAAGCAAATTTAATCAGTGTGGTCACACGTAGACACACTGTGTAATGACTGCCAGTAATTTGGTGCAGGGCAGCACAGTACCACATTAGCCACTGCCTTGGTTCTTCCCCAGCAGGTTTCAAGGATCATATTTCATAATAATAATTTCCTGCATCAGTAGTTGTAGCGTTTTGAGTTGTGAAGCCTTTTGTCTTGTATTACTGCTGCCCCCTCTTGATTTCAAACAGGTTTTAAAGAGCCTTACAGCTCTGGGACAAAAGGAAGATGATATTGCTTTGTGGTTTGAGCTGTTTGACTTGTGAGTGTATAACATGAGGCTGCAGCCTCAGTGAATCTCAGCTCTAGGTGAGAGAATATGATGATGGTTGGCAACTAGGGCAGAGAGTTCTGGGAAGAAGGGGGTGGTGGGTCTATGGGAAACAGTTTGGCTACACCTCTGGAATACTCTGCTGCTTACCATGCCCTAATTTACATGCCCAGGATAAAGGGCAGCTGGCAAATGACTTAGAAATAATGTTGCTCTCTGTTAATACTTCCCAGGAATGGCTGAACTAAACACTGCCGTGGAGACCATTAGACTATTGCTATTTTTAATCAGGTCCATCAGAGAAGACAATAGTGCCTCCCCTTGGTAAGGGTCTGTTTTGTGTTCTTATGAATGAAATACGCTAGTTAATTTTTTAATATATCTATCAACACTTCACTGTGCTCCCATTGCACTGATTTAAAATGTTTTTTTCTTTTGTGTTCTAGTTTTTGGGTATTCCCAAGCTTGCATTGCATAAATAAACCACATCTTAGTTATACCTGTATCTGCAAAGCAGAATCCTTTGCTGTTTTGTAGCTTCTGAGGGATTTTACTGGTTGTTCTGAAGCAAAAATAAATCAAGCATAAATAAATCATGGCATATTAGGTTGGTTGGTTGTTTTTCATAATGGAAAATTGAACAAAATTGTCAGCCTGTCATTCCATAAATCCCAGAAGACAGATGGCATTTCTGATGTTTGATGGAAACTGGGATTAAACCTCAATAGAACTTCCTGGAGCATTCAATCGAAGAGAGCAGGGAAGATGCTGTCTCAAAACAGCCTTAAGGGACTGCTAGGCAGAATTATTTCCAAAATAAGATTTTATCTGACTGTGCTTTTCATGCTCTACAAAGCACCTCTTCTGTTGCATTTTTCCAAGAAAGAGCAGTCCTTGTTCGCTGTTTGTGTGTCTACAGCACTGGTGGGGTTTTGGTTACAGAGGCAGATGAAAGATGGTGCCAGCTGTGCCCATTTCAGTGTTTGCTGAACTACCTGTGTAACAACACAAAACAATAATGTCAGTTTTTGCTACAAAGAACCTTTGAAATGCTGAAAGGGTTTAGAAATTGTATATTAGTGTTGTCTAAGAAGCTATTTTATGAATTTCTACAGAAGGAAACCTAGTGGTTTTAAACAAGCTAAACCAGTTAGATGTGCGGTTTCTGACTTTTTTTTTTCTTTCTGTTGACTAACTTTCTGCTGAAAAGTACAGTGGGCTTAGATTTGTGATACAGTATGTGACTATGTTTGGGAAAACCATCAAGTCTTGTTTGATTTGACCTAATTAGCATGGCTATCTGAACAGTTTTGCATAAAGTTTATACACAGAATTGGTGAATGGAGAAGGGGAGAGCGCTGAGAATTTTCTACAGTATTTTGTCTATCCTTTTTTCTCCCATGTTCCTTCTTGATGATGCATCTGTAACCAGACTGAACAGTGAACAGCTGCTTATGCAGTCCCTGCCAGAGCTGCTGCTTGTCTGCAGTTTGCACTGCAGCTGCCTCCTGCCTTCCCACTTCTCTCCCTCTGTCTCTTCCTTAGCTCTGTCAGCTGCCCGCTTTCAAATGTTCCCGTTTTCTTAGAACAACACAAGACAACAGCTTGACTTGTTCTGTTGGCTGGATCAAACTGGAGAAGATCTTGTCCCTGCCTGTGCTTATCTAACCTCGTGGTCAGCAGCACCAGCAGTTCATTACCCACACACACTCACCAGGCTCTCTATCAGACAAGGTAGTTTTGCACAGCCACACGCACGAACTTGTGTATATTTATATGCATGCAGTCTCTGTTTGTACTTGAGTCACTTCCAAAGCCTCCCTCCCTGCTCATGGAGCTACAAACTTTGCATTTGCAAAAATTTCTCATCTTGTTCAAGTAAAAGGCCTTTTTGTTTTCTGAGTGAGGCTGATTGCCCTGCTCTGCACAGATCATGGTGTGATTTTAGTTCGTCTTGTGGGTGGGTAACCAAAATTACATACAGGGTAGTTGGTGAAATTTCGTCTGTGTCTTGATTTGTCCTTGACTTCTGCCCCCTTTTTTTCCAGCTTCAGTACCACTGATTATAAAGAGCATTGGATTTACAGGTATCATAATTCCTCTCATCTGAATGCTGCCTAGTTTTGGTTATACTGGGAGTCTTGTTTTTTTGTTTTGTACCACTGAAGTGTCCTCCTTCCATGTGTCAGAGAAAGAATAAGGATGATCTTGTCTTTCTGGGACACCGTCTCCCAAGGTACCCGGCAGGGGAAGCAGGCTGTGTATTCCAACATCTAGGTTGGCTTGTTGGGCAGGATTCCTTGGGTTTTAATTTCATGATGGGGGAAAACAGAGCAATGCTATTCATGTCCTGTCCCTGTCCAATGTCTACAATTTCTTTTTACTTCAAAACTGAGGTATTATACCTTTCTTGAACATAAGTACTTTATGTGACATGAGTAATTTTACACTGGATTCAGTTTCAGATTGAACTAGAATGTCTGAATCAAAATCACTTCACTTTAGGATGTTACTGTTATCTGAATTGCAGCAGTTATAAGATAATGTGTTTGTGCTCTGACCCCCCATCCCTGCTTGCTTTTGTAAGTTTGAGGAATAGGGAAGAGGGGATCCTCAGTCCCTTGCCTGGAGTCCAGAACATGAACAGAACCCCTAACAACCAGAACAGCAACTTTGGGGTCTGGAACAGCTGCACTCTTAAGAACAGCAGGCATCACTTAAATATTTAACTTGAACAAGAAAATTGCTGACTTGCTCTCAGCAAACAATGGTGAGCTGTAAATGTGTGGTTTGGGTTCTTTTATTCAGACAGTTGCTCCTTCATGGCAAGTGTCAAGCAGTTGTTTACAAGGAATAACAGATGATTTTATGAATGAGGCACTTCCTTTAGTTTCCTTAGACAGTCACTTCCTGTGATGGTCACTTACACTCTCAATGTTGTCAAAATACTAGACTGTACTGAGGCTGGAAGACTTAATTGCCAACATGAAAAAGGGAGCAGTTTATTGAAGTTCTGAAACACATGGCAGTATTTTGTTCTAGAGAGGAAAGACTGTATATGTGTGGCATTCACCCAGTTCTAAACTAACCTCAAGTAGCTGGATGTTATTGTTGTATTACTGATGATTTGGGGAGCAGATCTGTAAATGGCTCTTCTCTCTTTGTTTGTGGAGCTGAAATACTCTGACCTCCTCGACTTCAGAGTGACCTCCTGATTTCTAGAGTGTAGTGTCTTGATTCAAGTGCTACTAAAATTCATTTCTTTTTCATTTAAAATCGGAGAACAGAAAATGCCTGCAGCTAAACATTCAGATGAGCCCAAGCCAGTATTTTCTGCAAATGAAACATGGCTGCAGCTGGTACTTTCCATAGCAGACGATGATTTGTTTGAAGACTCAAACTGTGAGATGCTGTAATTAAGACCAGTGGAGGATTTGGGGATACGTATCTAAAAAGATTTGCATGCCTGAGATGTGTCACAGAAACAAGATGCTCCTAAATTGGTGACTTGGGGGAAGAATTAAAATCTTATCTTAAATATTGTTATCTGTCACAAAGTCTCATCAAAAGAAAGCTGAAGTGTGTCAGACTACTGCTATCTGAATATTTCCCTAAGGTTATATTATATGTTTATTTTCAACATGTTGCAGAGACTTCTTTTTATCTGAGGAGCAGTAAGTGACTTGCTCTCATGTTCCCATCCACATATTTGATACTGCAATACTGGGGGCTCCTCATCCATGTGATCTATGGCTGTGTGCCTGAGGAATGGAATTGGTTTCCTCTGGTGTGATTTCCAGTTTCTTCCCCTACAGTATCAAGTGTGTACTTAGTATGTATCAAATATATAAATCCAAATATGCACTCGACTTCTTTTCTTACAGGGCAGAGCATCTCCAAGAGCTTTATTTGCTATAGGCATCAGATTTGGATGAAGAGCTTTGATTAGAATCAGTTGTGTTTGGCTTATGTGTTACTGCTTAGTTCATTTATAGCATAAAAAAATTGACCCCAACAGCACTGATTTATCTGAAGACTCACAGGTTTGATATTGGTGTTTACAGTGGCATACCCAGAGCAGGTAAAATGTAGCCTTCAGCCTTTTTTTATAATGAGACACAGAATAATCAGGGAAAGTATATGTGAGTGATTGCAGTTAAAGCATGAGGATAAATGTAGCATATGTGTCAGATGGAAAAACCTTATGACTTGGGAGCTGTGAACTGTCATTTAGGAGTCAGTGGCAGTCGAAAGCAGCGCTTCTGCACGCTGTAAAAATTGTTAGGTTGTTGAAGTGAGAGTGTCAGTCAAAGACCAAAATAAGCATGAGTTCCCTGGAAGTGTAGGCTAGAGATGAAGGAATGACACATGATGCTCTTCAACACCCTTGTACAGCATTTCAACTGCTCTGTTTTTTTCCTCTTGTTTGTCCATATTAATTTTTATAACTTCAGAAGGTTGTGCTTGAAGCTTCATATCCCAGTGGTAGTAGTGACTTCCTTGAAGGGCATGTTCAACAAAGCAAAGGTGGTGAGTACCAGTAGTGGAGGATTAATTTGAGAATCAAAATAGCCTAACAAACTAGAAAAACAGCTTAGTATAGTAATTTGCCAAATCTGGCATAATGGAAGCTAAGTTTTCAGCAGAAAAAAGTATTTATTGCTATAAACTGTATAAATATCCCATGGTCCCTAATATCTTTGAGCGAGTTTGGGGTTTTAGAAGAATTAAGATCTTTCTCTTAGATACCTTTTAAAGGTAATACTTACCTTGCTTTAAAGCACCACAGGCAAATACTGTAGGGATGTTTGATCTTGCTTTAACCTGCCTGGCCCAGGGCAGCCACCAGCTCTGTCACCACACAGGACACGGAGCTGACAACAACCCTGTGACCCACAGCAGAAATGAGTATGGTTGCCTCAGGTCACTTCCTGCTTTTTCTCTGGTACTGAGGCATGAAGAGCTGTAAATTCAGTAAGAGACACTTTCAAAATAGCCCAGAGGAAAATCAGTTCTGCTCCCAAGCACGTGAATTAAATTTTTATTGTAGAAGAATTTTTTGTTCCTTTGGTCAGTCCACTTCCTGCAACGCCAGAGTCCATGAGCAGAAATCACTGAACTACAGCAATCATCAGCTCTCAGTATAGAATGAAAAATGAATGCATCATAAATTAATTAAAAAAAGTGAAAAGCAGATTTAGCCAGTGTGAGAGAAGAACATGCTACTCCATATACTCTCGAGTACCTTCAGTATTTAAAGGGGGGTTATAAAAAAAAGTGACATTTTACATGGGCAGATAGCATAGGACAAAGGGGGATTTTTTTTTAAAAAAAGAGGAGAGATTTGGATTAGATGTTAGGAAGAAATTCTTTACTGTGAGGGTGTTGAGGCACTGGAACATGTTGCCCAGAGAAGCTGTGGATGCCCCATCCCTGGAAGTGTTCAAGGCCAAGTTGGATGGGTCTTTGAGCAACTTGGTCTAGTAGGAGATGTCCCTGCCCGTGGCAGAGGGTTGGAGCTGGATGATTTTTAAGGTCCCTTCCAACACAAACTATGATTCTGTGATACATCTTTGCCTTTTTCATGTCTTTTTCAGGAAGTGTGGGCAACAAGTTCACAAACAGTGGCTTTTCCTAAAGGTACCTGCATAGGATTCTTGACTGTAGGTTGGGTTTTTTTGCCCCTTCTCCTCTCACCTTTGCCAAGTAAGATCGTAGGTAGTATTTATAACATGTAATCAAAGTGTTAATGTACTAGCATTACCCAATGTTTCATTTTCTTTTTTTTTTTTTTTAAACAGGAAGGTGGACAGAACTGCATTTTAGGACTTAATTTCTGATGGGCTGGATTTTGTCTTGGCAGGAGTTTTTGAAGATTCATGCAGTGAGAGAAAAAACAGCCAATGGCTTCAGAATCCATGGTCCCTGAGCAGGCAAAACAACATCTGATAAAGGGAAAAAGGCGGCAGCAACAGCAGCAAACTAGGCCTTCCAACAGTGATGGTGAAGATGACGTCTTTGTATTTGAGGCAAATGAGGCTTGGAAGGATTTTCACAGCTCTCTTCTTCACTTCTTTGAAGCTGGAGAGCTCTGCGACGTTACACTGAAGGTGATAATTTGTCACACATCCATTGCATTTAACACTCTGAAGATAAAGCTACAAATAAATGTGCTGGAGGTGGCTGTGAATTTGGGTAGGGATGTGGAAGCCACAGAATACTTGTTGCATATGAGGCATCTCTAGATATACTGATTTTTTTTTCTTATTTAGGAGGTTTACAGCTGAAATTGAAACATTTAAGGTGAAGTACATGACTTTGATCTCATCCAACTTGCCTTCCAAACAAGGTCCCACAGTTGATGAGTATGTTATTGTGCAGTTTCAGCTCCTTGTAGCCTCTTTGTTCTCAGCACACTTTCATCTCCAGTTCCATCTCTTATTTCTGCATTCTGTATTGTTTTGTTACATCCTTCCCAGCAAACAGGATTTCTGGAACAAATCTGACTTCCAGCATTCTCAAAGGAAGAAAGAAAAAAATAAAAAAACCCAGACAATTATGTTCTACAGCTGATCAAAGAATAAAGGAGGAGGAGGAAGAAGCAGCAAGTTATAAGATTCTTGCATAGCATTGCTTTAATGCAGTATTTGTAACTCAGCTGTATGTTCCTTATATCCTGATCCCAATAAATTTGTATCTAGCATCCATAACAGTGGGTGCCAGCACCTACAAATATTAGGTATTGCTTAGCTAGACCTCTTACTAGTGCAAGATTTAAGAAAAAGAGATGGATCATAGTTCCTAAACCAAGAACAAATGATAATGGATGCCTTTAGGAGCAATTGTTTGCCTGCCACTTTGACTGTTAGATATGAACTGAGAAAATCCTGGACAGATGTGTGTCCTTGGTAAACCCGGTCCCCAGGAGGCATCTCATCTTTTGAAATGCTTGAGAAACAATGGAAATCTCTGAGGTTTTTCTCCCTTCTGTCCTAGTGGACAACAGGAGTAATAAGCAAGAACATTTTCCTGTTCTGCTTCACAGCAGGTACTAAATTGCCTGTCACCAGGCACAGAGCAGGCACTCAGTGCAGTAGGTCCAGTGGCTCATAACAGTGCCCACAGGACACTGAATGACAATGCTGAAGCTGCTCAGGGTAGCTTGAGAGCTGTGAAACAATTGGGCTGAGCACTCATTATCAGGTCTATTTACATCAGGCATTTTAAAAGGCATTTTGGGGAAGAAGGTCCACGTCAGAACTCTTACCAAGCTTCCTCATCTCTTTTCTTGTTGACCTCATACTCACCTGCCTTCCTTTCCACCTACCCTTGCGAAAAAAAGGCAGAAAGTCTTACTTTATAAACATTTAACTGTGTTAAATGTATACTCCTGCTAGGGAAGCTTGGCTTGGAAAATACACTTTACTGGGGCTGCAGTTTAACTTCCCCCAAGTTAGGCTTGTTTTAATGCTCATTTGTATTATCTGTGTGGAGCTACTTTGGTAAGTTAAGAATATTACGTTGCATGACTCGTCTTCCAGTGAAAGCTAAAGCAACCCATGTACGTCTTACTGTACAGCTTCCTAAATCAGTGATTTTCATGTAACTGGTAACTGTTATCTTGAATTGAAATTTTCTGGAGGGCTTGATTTTCCTTTTTGTAGCGCTCAGGCATTTGTCATGTTTTAAGAATAATTACATCTCTACTGAACTTTCTGCTTTTGTGTGTGACCTGTGATAGTGAGCAATTCTGGCATTGCTGTTGTCAGACCAATTGCTGGCTCTTAAAATATGATAGTTAATAACTGAAGGGAAACTCGGATTTCAAAATACCAAGAATATGCTAGATATTTGATATTAAGCAGATTTGGGTAACATAATAAAGCCATTTAATTCAAAAGAAAGGTTTAATTAGAGGGTGGGAGGATGGGCAGAATAAAAATCTGTGCAGGTGAGAATAGCTTGGGAGCTTTCCCTGATACAGCAGACCAGGTGGTGGGATCTTTTTACATCAGTACTGTAATTAGTTGGAGTGATGCTGTAACAGTGATAAGCCGTGGGAGCACACAGGGAGACTTCCTCTGCTCCTACGAGCTAAATTCTGGAATTTCACTGTACTGCTGCTGTCATATGAACAGTGTTAGAGGGCTGTTAGAAGGCAGAGAGTGTCAGATGATAGCATCTGCTTTTCTCCTCCTGTTGGTTTGCTTTTTGTTCATTTGGTAGGTCTGAACTGTTCCTTCTGGGATCAAACTGTGTTTGATCACACTGAGCCATCCATCTTTGCCTCATTTTTAATCTGTGTACTCTTTCACCTGTCTTTACTTTCTGTACTCAACTCACTACTTACAAGTAAGTTACACTTGTGTTGATCATACACACTTTTTAAAAAGTAGAGCAATTGTGTATTGAATCAGAGCTAGAAAAAGGTCCAAATTACCCTTTTTAATTTAGTATCTTTTTTTTTTTTAAAATTGCAAGACAGGTCACTGTAACACCTTCATCTGAAAATGAACACATAATTTTAGTCCATCAGGGAAAATGGTTGCTTAACTGAGCCATACCTTTATGGCAGTGCAGACTGCAGAATGACAAAGGCTGTAAGAAGGCACTCCTGTTAACACAGATAGTGGATTGTTCGTTTACCTTCAGTATTTACATTCTTTTTAAATGTAATTGAATTCTAGAATTTAGTACCTGAAAAGCCTATTTTGTGCTTTCCGACCAGAGTTTTGAAAAATACCTTGTCTCTATGGGGATACACTATCTTTTGTGGCTAACAGATTCTAAAAATCTTGAAGTGATTGGTAACTTTTAATAACTGTTATTACTGTGGTTTTACATAAATTTGCTACTATAAAGATCATTATCAATTTCTTGATAGTAGTAAAAGTCCAGAAGTTCAAATTAAGTAGTCTAAAAATGTCACTTTGCGATTTCCCCCCCTTAAAGTCTCTGAATACACATAAAACAAGTGCCTAGCAGTCTCCTGTCTCCAAGATGCATCTGGAATGTTCCTAAGGATGCTTCATGTGGCTTTTAAGGAAAGGCAAGTTTAGTGCATCAGTGCTGCTGCTTCCTTGTTTTATGGCTTTGTGCTATTCTGGTGGCCTAGTTACAGCTTAGATCTGCCTGGGATACATGGATGTAATTCCAGAAGTACAGGGCAAGTGAAGTTAATTTGTTTCAACGAAATACAGTAGCTTAATGCACATTGAGTCCAGAATTCTTATTTCGGCTTAACCGTTCATCTTTTTCACAGCCAAAACTGACATTACAGTAAAATGGAGGGTTTTTTTGTTCTTTTTTTTTTTCAGGTCGGTTCAAAGCTTATCTCCTGCCACAAGCTGGTTCTAGCTTGTGTCATCCCTTACTTCAGAGCCATGTTTCTTTCGGAAATGGCTGAGGCCAAGCAGAAGTTGATCGAGATCAGGGACTTCGACGGCGACGCGATAGAAGACCTGGTGAAGTTCGCGTACTCCTCGCGGCTCACGCTGACGGTGGACAACGTCCAGCCCCTCCTGTACGCTGCCTGCATTCTGCAGGTGGAACTGGTGGCAAAGGCCTGCTGTGAATACATGAAGCTGCACTTCCACCCCTCCAACTGCCTGGCAGTCAGGGCGTTTGCCGAGAGCCACAACCGCATTGACTTGATGGACATGGCCGATCAGTTCGCTTGCGAGCATTTCGCGGAGGTCATGGAGTGCGAGGACTTCGTGAGTGTGTCACCGCAGCACCTCCATAAACTCCTGTCCTCCAGTGACCTAAATATTGAAAATGAAAAGCAAGTTTACAACGCTGCTATCAAGTGGCTGCTGGCCAATCCACAGCATCATGCCATGTGGCTGGATGAAATACTTGCACAGGTAGGGCAGACCGAGGCACCATGTGCCTGTCTCGTCAGTGGTTTAGTTGTTTAATCAACTGTTTGCACTTGAGTAGGTCTCAAGACGAAAAATGTTCTCAGCTGTTGGTGCCTCATCTGGTGTTCACAGTTGTGAGCTGACCGTGGAAGCAGGTTAGATCTCTGGAATATCAGGAAAAAGTGGTATTTTCCTGTTTTTGTACAGAGAAGAGTACTCACTTTATGCTCACGGCTGGGGGGGAGCCAACAAAAAGCTGCATCTGTGCTAGAGCAGAAACTTCTTAGATTTACTTGAAACAGAGCAAGCCATTGCTTCTCTTGGTTTGATACTCCTACAGCCTGAAACTACTGCCCTTGCTGGCATGTATTTGTACTTAAGAAAGGAGTCAAAACTATTGAGTTTTTTTACATGGCTAGGAAAGTAAAACTGTAACAGTGACGTGTCACATCAAGTCATGCTTCTAAAATATTTCATGTGTTTAATTAAAAAAAGGCTAAGATATGTCAGCCCTACAAGTAGGCCAGGAAACATGATAGACCTTTTAATACTCGCTAGACTAGCACTGGTTATCTGTAGGAGTCAAAAGGAGTTTGCAGTTCAATTGTCCAGACTTGATGTGAGTTCACTGCTTCTGAAAGAAACACAGGTATCAAAAGGTCATTCAGCTGAACTTATGTGGACACCCATCAGACCTCCTCCTGTCAAAGCATTAGGTACTTCGGTTATTCAAACTCCACATGTGCTGGTTATGGGAGTTTAAAATACAATATTTGAGACAGGTATGGGGAACCTGTGCTGGGAAGGATTGGGGTGCATGCCATGCACTGCAAAATGCCCCAGGGGTCTTAAGAGGATCAGCTGTGTGGTTTCAGTTGTCACTGAACTCCAACTTGAATACTTTTCATTTAGCTCAATTGCTAATATTGGTGTTACATGAGTGAGGAGAGGTCCACTAAGATGCTGCTGTCAGTGTCTTCATGTGTCATTTTTCACATTTCCTAGTAAAAGATGGTTTATTAACTGTCTTCCAAAAACCTTCAGTTCATCTAGACTACCATGAGGGTTTTGGTACAAAAAGCCCTTCTTTAGTGCATTATAATTAAATTTACAGGGGATATATATATTAAAAAAGAGTTTTATTGCCCAGTTGTGCTATCACATGAGATTAACAACTTCATTCTATTGATACCACAGTATCTATCTATCTGTCTATCTGTCTGTCTATCTATCTATATTGTATTGAAGCATTAAAAAAGTAAACCCCTTCCTGTACATATGGGTTATTTGCCAGAGTATATGGAGCCCTCAGTTGACTTGACCATTATTGCTAGCAGAAAACATGACTGGGCTTATCAACAGTTTTTATCCACATCATAATCAGCCTTATGGGTTTTGCTGTCATAATCAGGTTCTGAGTCTGTCAGCCTGGAGCTCTTACCACATCACTAACCTCAGGAGCCTGTCAGCAGGGCTACGGTGGTGCTTTAAAGCAGCCTAAAATAAGCTGGGCCAAAGTAAAGGAAGAAGTGGGACTGAAAGCAAGTAAGTAAGGAAAAAGTGGTAGAGACACATGCTTGTTTGGAGGCAGGGGCACTTGTCAGTGATATAACAGCACCATCCTGCTGCTCTGGGAAGCCCTGGAGATACTGGACTTCAGCACTGAGCTAACTGAGAGCTGCTTGGCAGCATTGACTCCAAACCTTAAGAAATCAGGTGGAGGTTTACCTCAGTTCCCCCCACTAACACCTGTCCCATCTGTGCCCCTGATTGTACTTCGTATGCTTCACTGTTTCTCTCACAAGGAAAAATGAAAGGTTTCCTGAAATAAATGACAGAAAGGATTTAGAGAAGGAAACAATTGGCTCCCAGCGTTTTTTTTAAAATCTCGAAGTCTGTCAAGTCTGCATCAAAGAAGGTGTTACTGCGCTAGCAATACATACTTCATTGGCACTTAGGTCATGCTGACAGTGTTTCCTTTCCTTTTTGACTTGCCAGCCAAAGAAAATGAACCATTCTAGCATAAGCCCTCCTTACATTAGCATAACAGTGACCCAGAAATTCAACCCTCAGCAGACTAACCTGACACAGGCTACCCTGATGAAATCACAGGTGCTGCCTGCATCACACCTGGCAGGTTCAGCTGCAGCACAGGCAGCTGCACTTCTCCCACACAGCCTGGGCCAAGGGACAGTTCTCCGCTGTTGCTTAAGTGCAAATGGTTGTAGCAAACATTTGTCACTCGAAAGAACTGTTCATATCGCTGTTATCTGGGAAAAAACCATGCAAGCCGCTCTCTTCAGTGAGGAGCGTGGGGCTGCCAGCTGGCCCAGGAGCTGCCATCTGTTACGTGTGCGTCACTGTGACTGGTGAGACTCAGCCAGTTCAGCCAGTTTCTCCAACTGTGTTCATTCCTGTCAGGTACGGCTGCCTCTCTTGCCCATTTGTTTCCTTATGGGCGTTGTGGCAAAGGAAGAGATTGTCAAGCAGAATCTAAAATGTAGGGATTTGCTGGATGAAGCAAGAAACTACCACCTTCACCTGAGCAGCAGGGCAGTGCCTGACTTTGAGTACTCCATTCGCACAACACCAAGGAAGCAGACTGCTGGTAATTAAATGTGTGTCTGGTTATCCGGTAGGGAGCGGTGTGGAGGAAAGGCAGCACATCTGTGGAGGTATATATATATACTGGTATCAAGCAGGCATGGTTTGGTATCCAGGATTGTTAATGACTTAATCCAAAATTGGGAAAGACATTATGTGCCATTCTGGTATTTAGATAATGTGCTGCATTTTCCTAGCAGAACTTTAGCAGTCATTTTCTTTCTTTAAAGCATTATGTATTTATCTTGATTGGCTCTATCTGTATTAATGCTAGAGCTGTTAAGTATGTTATGACCAGGCAATCTGTTCAAAGCTATACCAAAAACAGTGGACAGTTATCTTTTGGTGTAAGGCTGAGCTAACTTTTAAAGTCTTTGACTAACCTACACCAAAAGTGAGTGATGAATATTAGACTGCAAATCGTCATTTTTACGTTGTTATATTTAACAAACAATGTATTCATCTCCTTAAGCAAAATCACAAAAAAGGCGTATTTAAAATGTACATTGTGTTTGCAAGGGCACAGATAGCCAATTGCCATAGCAGCATGCCAAGCAAAGGCCAAAATCCAGTATGCAGTTATGCAGGGCAGTGACTGTGCCCTTGAAGTGAAATACAACTTCTCCCAAACGATGTAATTTTCAGTTTGTTCTGCTATACTGTTTTTT